>NC_072005.2:36392500-36600000 GCF_028885655.2 Pongo abelii | reverse complement strand
ACCCCTGTGGCGCAAAGACTTCCAATCGTGTGCTGCAGGTTGCAGCCTGGTAAGTGAGTGTCGGTGCCGGGATGCAGGTACCTGGACTCTCAGTGCCATACCCTTCTTGATAATACCCCACTTCTGGTAGTGCCTGGCTACGAAGGGCTTGGCTCCGATGGGGCCTTTCTAGGCAAGGAGCAGGGATCCTTCAAGTCCCGGTATCCTTCTCGTTTGCTGAATGGCTACGGCCACGCATTTCATTGTTCAGGGGACTCTCACCAATCTGTACAAAGTCAGGGTGAATTCACATGTCACATGTCGCTGCCCGTTTGCTGGGTGTCTAGGAGAGGTGGATGGGCCTAACCCTCACAGAGGCACTGGCAGATGTGTGGGGACAGGAAACATTTCCGCAGCCCAACAGGCAGGTGGTATGCAGTGCCAGGAGCATGGCCGCCCCGGTCCCTGCCAGGTACCCAGATGCGCATGTGGCAGGCATGTAGCTCAGACTCCTCGCTGCCCTCCAGCGGTGCGCACTCGGCTTCCAGCCCCCGGTCAGCAGCCAGGCATGGGGCCATCGTTCAAAGGTGAAGCATCCTGTCTGTAATTGATAATGGCTCACTGCAAATTTTACATTTTTATTAGCATATTTATGAACATTGAGGTTTAATAACCACTACTTCCTCCAACTGGACATTCAGAGGTTTTAATAGAAACCTGATAAATTCCCTTCCAAATCTCGGGTGTGGAAATGCTAACAGCAAATGCTGGTAGCAGAGCAAAGCCCTCACCTGGGGCTTCCCGCAGAGTCTCCTCTGGAAGCCTCTGTGACTGTTCCTTGCCCCCGAGCAGGTTTGGCATCCTGAGTCCCAAACCTGTCATGCTGTTTGACGTTTCTGTATACCACATGCACTGCCTGAACTTATTATTTACACACATTTTAACTCAAATAAATTTATTTTTAAAAGGAAAGTGTGTCACTCCTATAAATGAAGACCCAGAATCACTTGCCATAAAGAAAATAACCATAAAAATAAACGCCGTGAAATCAAACAATGTCATTAAATCCTAGCTGAATTCTCTTGCTTCCTACCGGAGTCTAATGCCTTATCTCTCTTCTTTAAAAAGGGAGATTAGCAAGTGTTGGGGAGGTGTTAAAGACCAATAGCACCCACCGGATACTTTCTCCTTGAAGCAATCAGAGGGAAAAAGACGGAACTGACAAGGGAGTAATTTATTACCGTGTGATTCAAGGTGAACCACCTCATATTTTCTTGTACCACCGGTGGAACTCCTCCCACACTCTGACAGATTCTGGATTTCAGCGAACACTGACTTCGATTAACTTCCCAAAGGGGCCCTGAAAGCCCCAAAAGGGTTAATAACTGTTTCTGTAGGAAAGTGTCTTTTCTAAAGAGGAAGAGAGAGGACATTAGGAAGCCAAGGGGTTCAGGAAGCAACAGGAGAAGTCCCCTCCAGCCAGCAATGGAGTGTCCTGCTCTGATGGGAATTTGCTGCCCTGAGTCGTCCGATAGGACTACCCCCATCGGAAGTGTGATGAGTGCAATGGAGGAGCTGCACTTCACATTTTATTTAATTTTAATTAACTTAAACGTATATAGCCCCATGGACAACACAGTCATTAGCCCCATGGACAGCATAGCTCTAGATGCTTCTTTTGTGGTTCTGTGCTTATTTCTCTGACCTAAGCCAGCATCTGCTGATTCATAGTTTCCAGCCGTGGGAGGGAAGATGGGCCTCTTCTCAGCAGTGGTGTGCACAGCACAGAGCAGCCTGCAAAACACTCTTTTTGTCCAGTGCTCCTCTCCTAGCAACCCTGGGAAACATTGGTGTCACCATGCCTGTTTTACAGATGGGGAAACTGAGACTCAAAGGCCATGACATGGAGAAGCCAGGATTTAAAGAGGAGTGGCTTGGCTGGGTGCGGTGGCTCACACCTGTAATCTGAGCACTTTGGGAGGTTGAGGCGGGCGGATCACTTGAGGTCAGGAGTTCGAGACCAGCCTGGCCAATATGGTGAAACCCCATCTCTACTAAAAATACAAAAATTTGCCAGGCGTGGTGGCACACACCTGCAGTCCCAGCTACTCAGGAGGCTGAGGCAGGAGAGTCCCTTGAACCCGGGAGGTGGAGGCCGCAGTGAGCTGAGATAGTGCCACTGCACTCCAGCCTGGGCAACAGAGAGAGACTCTCTCAAAAATAAATAAATAAACAAACAAATAAAGAGAGGTGGCTCTCCTCAAAGATCTCTTACCCTAACAGTGAACGGACTCTAAACGGGGTTCTCATCTTCCAATCCTCATGTTCCACCCATGCCCCCTGAGCATTGATCAGTATGGAGCCCGTGAGCTGGGCAGAGGGGCAAGTTCCCTTCACAGTGCAGCACCTTCTGTCCTCTGCTTCATCTCTGCATGTACTGGAGGACTCCGTAGGACCAAGACCTCTCTTTCCCATAAGGAACAAACCCTGTGCAGTCGGAGGCCACAGGCGAGACTCACCCCAAGAAGGTCCTGTGACAGGAAGCAGGCCAGAGCTCAGCAGCACATTGGCACCTATTTTGTCTCTCCCTTTCCCAGCTTCTCCCACCTCCCCAGACATGAATGCTCTTGATCTGTCCTAGGATTTGTTGGGGGTGAGGGGGATATAGGGGAAGTGCTGATGAATAAATCCACAACCAAAGTGTTAGGTGGATTAATAACCCCCATCAGCCTTCAGACCCCTCCATCCCAACTTGCTTGAAGTTTATCTGCTTTTTATAAGAGTATCTAAAACAGGGCATTGCTTAGCCCAGAGTCTGTCTGACTTGCTACTGGTGAAACCCTTGGCCTGAGATGGAGAGAGAATTTTGGATGGCTGAAGGCCTTTTGGCTGCCACCTTACTGAGGTGACCACCTCCCTTCCTGGACTCAAGAGGCTGAGATGATGGCACAGGCAAGAGTTTCCTGGACAGTGCATGATCCTTCCAGCTGCAAGGGTGGGGCCCAGTGAGGGCCTGAACCTGTCACTATACAGATCCTGGCCTTGTCACTGCAGGAGTCTTCCTTGCTGATGGAAAATTCTAATTTCTGTAACCCCAAAATAACTGTTCTTTACTGAATGCTTGCCACGTGCCAGGCACGGTGCTAAGTGCTTTATGTGCATAATTCCATCAACAACAATTCTCAAAAGAGAGGACTTTTATTCTCATTTTAAAGGGAAGAACCAGAAACGTAGAGAGGTTTTGTAGCTTGCCGAAGTCCCGCTGTGGCTCAGGACAGAACAGAAGATGGACCTAGGCCTGTGAGGTCCTAGTGTCCTTTCGCATTGTGACTTATGCATCACACAGAGCTCGCACTCTGCCCACCCCTTTCCCTGCATTCATTCTGAATTCTGTGCCTGAAGGAGGAATGTGGCCTCTAGCTTGTCATAGATTGGTGGAACTGCATCTCCTTTAAGAAGGTGGAAGGGATTCTCTGCTGAGCAATGGGTCCCTGAGTCCATCCATTCATCCATGCAGCAGATACTTGCAGACCACCCTGGACACCAGTGCACAGGATCGGTGCTACACCAAAAAGAAAAGGAAGTGCATGTGGAATGGCCCCCCAACCCTCACATCTCCCTAGGAAGATGAAGGAAGGCTGTGATTTTTCTCCTCTAGTCTGCCCCACACTCTTTGCTTTGGGTCACTCGAGTCTTCATCTTCAGTTTTGGTCCATTGAGAGGCAACTTGGAGGAAAGAGGCTCATTACCTGGGACCAGAGTAGGGAAGAGACATGAGAAGGTTGAGACACCAAGTGGAGGCTTAGCAGATGGGGCAACATGACAACATAATGAATGGGCCCCACAGTTCCAGGGATGGGAAGGAGATGTCGCTCAAACTCAAGGAAGGAATACATACTTGCATGCGTTTTCCCATCATCACACATTCCTCCGAGGGTACCAGGCTACTGGAGTATGTGTTGAAACTATTTGAGCAGATGTTTATTAAGCACCTGCTCAAGCCAGTGCTGGCAGGTGCCAGGGACACCAAGATAGGCAGTCCTTAAGAGGGTTGGAGTGTGGAGGATGAGACTCAGATGCACGTAATTCTGACGTGGGTACCATGATGGAAATGACCGTGAGCAGGACGGGAACATGGAGAGGGATGCCGTGGCCATCCCAGGGGGTGAAAGAAAGCTAGCGACAGCTTCCTGAAAGTGGAGATGCCCCAGCTGAGTCTTCAGGGAATAATATTCCTGCAACAGTCTTAGGAGCCGTCTTTCCTCTTTGTGCCACATTATTTAATGCTTTGCAAGTTTGGATGACCAAAGTACCATGCTTTATCTGCACTTTTCATTTACCTACCTTGATTTCTTAGTTCAGGGCCTGTTTCCAGGCCTTTCTTGACCCCTGTGCTAATCTGGAATATTTGTTCTTGCTGACTTGATGGTTCCCAATGCCAAGACTGTGTTCTTCTTCAAAATGAGTGTCATATCTTATACTGAGAGAGCCTCAATGCTGGTGTCTCCAGTCCATGCGGGGATTGACTTGCCCTGGCTTGGGTTTCTGCGCCTGCAGAGTATTTGTCCATTTTTTTGCAGAAGATATGGCTCCACCCATCTACGCCTGCTAGAGGCCATGTTCCTCCTTCAGGCAAGGAATTCTGAATCTCTACTCCCTCTCTCCCTTTCATCCTTCTGTCCTTTTACCACCCACCCTCTTAAATATGCACCCTGGTGGGTTAGCCCATACCCTGTGGGTAACTGGCAGCACTGAGAGACCATAGGGACCCACAAGTCCTGAACCCAGGGCCCTGTACAAAGCGATGCCTTCCGGCATTGTGTCTGCAAGGGATGGCCGGCAACACCACTGTGTGCATCTTCACACCAAGCAAAGCTCAAGGCAGCCCGTGTTGCAGAGGCAGCTGGGTGTTGTAGGCAGGCCCCGGGGGCCAACAGCATGGTAGTCACTGGCTCACAGAAGATTGAGCTCCTGGGCTGGCCTTGGGGAGGACGGCAGGCTGGTGGCCTGTCATGGCGAGTGGGCCCCACCAAAAAGTTAGGCAGCGTGGAATCTGGTCTCAGCTCTGCTGTGAACACCTCGTGGTGCCTCTGGTCAGTCCTTTCCTCTGTTTAGGGCCTCATTTTCTCCCACTTCAAGTGAAGCCCATCTGTAGGAGTCACTTCCTTATCTCTAGGATGATCTGAATCTGAGCAGACACAGCCAGGATTTCTGCAGGGATCTTAGACGGTGTGTCCCTGTTTTTCTCTCTTTTCAGACAAGAGCATCAATTGGGTGGAGGTTCTCAGCACGTGGTAGGTGGAGAACGTGCTGCCCCTAGTCCCCAAGGGCACCTGACCAACAGAGAATGGCTACTGAGTTAGTAATCTCTTCACACTACCCCTGTATACCTGTGGAGCCTAAAACACCTGGGAAGGAAGCAAACCCCAGAGCTCTAAAACCTCCATTTCCAAAAAGGATCAAGAGCCAGTCTTCTAGAAATGGAGCCCGTAGTGGTGGTCCACGCTGGAGACGGTGACAAACAATTGGACCTTTGTGTCCCCAAGCTGTGGGCTCCCTGGCGATGACACCGGAGCTGTCTCTATTTTGCCTGTCGGGGGAATGTTCCAGCGCATTTTCCCTTATTATGACTTGATTAAGGACACAATAAACCCTTGCCATGATTTTTATCTATTTGCAGTAATATCTCTCAGTTCTAATTTCAAAGATTAGCTTGTTTTCCAAACATTAAATGAAGGACAAACTTGATCCCATTGTTCATGCCTTGCCAGCACAGCCATAGCCACCACCCACCATTGACAAACGCAAGCTGCTGGCCACACCTGCACGTCACTGCCATGGGAAGCAGCCCCGAGACTGTCAGAGTGGGAGGCAGAGCATTAGGGATTTCAATTCTGCTTTATTTTCAACTTGAAATGGAGGAAAACAGACAAAAAACAAATAAGAAAGCTAAACAGTTGCGTGAGAGCTAGCAATTTGCTGGGCTCCCGATGACAGACACTGCATTATCATAATTGTCTCTTCTACATGATAGGACAGAAAAATAATAATGTCATTTTATTTATAGCTGGGGTGGCCCCTTTATGAGAGTCATACAAGTTTCTGCCAAGTGGAGTAGGTCAAATGACATCTTTTGATCAGGCCTGTCCAAAGAGATCAAAGATGAATGGCAGGTAATGGATACCCAATGACAAACCAAATCTAAAACAGAAATAAGGCTGCCAGAGCCTGCCAGTTACCCATTAAAGGCTCGCCTAAGGAAGGCAGGCTGCTTGACACATTGGCCGAACACCTAAATCAGCCAAGCGTCAGTGCTAAAATTGTGTATTATCATTGGAAATGGCTATTATTTCCTCGGTAACATTTCTGTTAAGGCTTTGTTTGTGTACGACTGACCCACAATCAGAAGTGGAGTTTGAGGAAAGCCAGCCCAAGAGGCTTGGGGGGCACCCTTGGCTTTGCCATTCATTACGCGGTTTTAATTGTGGGGTCCTGATAGAACACCAGCCCTGTGCCGCGTGCTGCTCAGGTGGAGGAGGTGGGGCTGTTTCCAGGTGAGAGGGTGGTTCGGGCCTCATGTCATCACTCCTGCATTTCTCGACACTCTCAGCTTTGCTCCATCTTCCCGTCTCCCCAGCCATATGCAGTTGGCCCCATCGTAGGCCACACAAAGCCCAGAACCTTCCCAGAACACGGGGAGGGGGAGCACTAAGCAGATGGAAAAAAAAATGAAGGGGTACAATGGCACTCTTTCCTACCCAGGCTGAGAGAACAGGGCGGGCACTTGGCTTTTTACACAGCCAGTGCAGTCTGCACATATAGAAACGGGTAGAGGCAGCTTCCAAAATTGTGGGAATAGATGCATTTTTTTTCCCTCAAGCACTTGAGTTATGTAATTAAGTTGGGCTTTGTAGAGATGTTATTTACAAGGCTTTGGTGGGGAACAAAATTTACTATCTTTTTTTTTTTTGGCTTCTAATTTGTGGGGGTGGAATGAGGTAGAATACAAAGAAATAGTCAAAGAAATATTTAGAAACGAGGACTCCAAGTCTGCAGGAGAGAACTCTAAATCTTCATGTCCCAGGGGACGCACAGGTGGTGCTGTGGGTAATTTTTAATTCTGCGGCGTATGCTGGAATGTTAAAAAAAATTATTAAACATTGAAATGAGTATACTAGTTAACTAATTAGTATGTTTCTGTTTCTTTTAATAATCCTGATGCATTTTCTTTCTTTCCTACCTCCATTTTTATACACGTGTAACCCTAAAGAACATATTTAGAAGCATAATTAGTTATAATTAGAAGCAAACAAACCTAGCCCAGGGTATCTCCAGTGTATTATGTTATAAAAAATGGCAGGTAATGGTGGCAATGGCAGAGACCCAGGTTCTGTGCTGCCTGGTAGGAATTCTGGTTTTACAGACACACATACACACACATGCATACATACACACACACGCCCACGCATGAGTGCACATGCGCACCCACGCACATGCACGTGTGCCCTCTCAAGATAAAAGAGCCAATGATGGAAGCCGCCTTTGCTTGGCTCTTAAAAGTTTTACAGACCTCACGTTTTGTGATCACTTTGCATTAACTGTATCTTTAAGTAACGGAGACACTATGTCAAAGTCGTAGCATCACTTCTTGGTGATGAGAAGAAGATAGACATTTGACTGTTAGGCCTCTTGGCAGGAAATTTGGTAGTGAAGTCCCATCCAATTTGTCACACTCAGTAGTGGTCCTCGCTCCGAAGGAAGCTCGCAGCCCAGCCCGCCGCGTCACCTGTCTGGGAGAGGCCCCGCAACTCCATCTGAAGTGACAGGCTGCATATGCAGGGCCACCCCGGGAATGAGCCCACACGGTGGGTGTGCCGTCGTCTCGTGGGGAGGGCACACCTGTGCGTCACTCCCCGCCTGGCACTCAACTTTGACATTTGACCTTTCCAAAAAAGCGCCTACCCCCTTTTTGTGGTTCCCACCCCAAACTTCTATGTAAATGAAAGTTTAAACAAATCTGTGATCATGCTGGCTTTCAAGTGAAATTTTTTTTTTAAATTTCTCTTGAATTATGTAAAGATGCATCACAAGATATTTACGATTTTTTTTAAAAACAGATATTCTTTTTATATACTGATAAAATTGGAAACTTGGAAGCATATTTGGCAAGTGTAAACAGATGGTTAAAGATATTTGCTGGGAAGTATCAGAAACAGTTATTCCTGACTTGCCTGCTTGGCTAAACATTGCTCTGAAAAGTCAACTCACAGGGCACCAGGCAGGAGATGCGGGTCCCATTTTGCTCTAAACAGAGTGGGCAGGGGCGCTGTTTTCCTCTCTTTATCACCATGCTCTAGGTAAAGCCTGTCTGTGGAACTTGTGCCCTCTTCTCTTTCTATCCACAAACTCCATAAGGGGTTCTTTAGCAACTAAGCAAGAAGGCGTCTCTGTTGTCTCCTTAATTAAGGATGCCTGCTGCAGGGATCTCACTCAGAGGGAGCCGGGCACCTTTTACCTTTCTCCATCTAAGGTATGAAATTAGTGCTTTTCCTTTGCTCTGGGGAACTGATCATTTTATTCAGAAGAGGTCCCTGCTAGGAGGTTTCCTATCCCTTCAAAGGCAATGGATGTAAAGTTGCATAAAGGAAATTACTGGGAAGAAAGAAAGAAGAAACTGACATGTGGCTTTTTTTTTTTTTCGTTTCCAGACAGCAGAATTCACCACACACATTTCAAATAACGAAATCAACAGTTCAGAGGTGATTTAACAGAAAGCACAGAATTTCATGAAATTGTCTAATAGTCAGATTTGTGGTGTGTGTGTGGAGGGGGTGGCAGGAGAGGGGGTGGCTGGAGATGGGGATGTGGAAAGAGGAAGCTGCCGTATTTTTTTACAAGCTTATAAAACACAAATGCTCGTGGCACTTGCTAATCTGAAATGCTTTTAGTAGAATTGTTCAGTAGCAATAATCTGTCAACAGATTACAATTTTGCTTAATTTTAATGTGGCTAACTTAAGATGGTTGTATAGTAAATTTATGCAACTGATCACAGTTATTAAATTACTGCATCTGCAAAGGAAGCAATCAAACCCCTTATTACAGTTGCTGTGAGTGAATGCTAAATGTCAAGGAGTTACCAGTGCGCTGCGGGGAATCGCGCTCCAGTTAAAGATGCATAAAATATCAGCACTTTTTTAATGCTTGTGCATTCAACAAAGACTCCCATCATAATTAACTGGTATGGAAATAAATAATTTTTACAAACTACCTTAGAAACAGTTGTGCTATAGTTTTTGTCAAAGTCTACTGCTCTGCAGCAATATTTAAGCCCTCAGACACATTTCCCTCTAACTCATATATGCTATAAAATATTTAAATCTCACAGAGAGGTTTGAAAATGATATTATAAATCCAACTCTCAGTGCTAAAAAGTAATTTATGATGATTAATTTAATTATACATTTTCAGGTTTTGATATTTTAAAAACTCAAGATTAATTTTTTTTGTTGTTGTTGTTATGGTCCCAGTTTGACAGTTTGGGGAAGGGAGATTCTTTTTCTAAACAGCTAACGATGCAGAGGGAGAGGCAGGGCCCCCAGAAAGGTGGAGAGGAAGAGTTATGGGCGTGGGGGCCACAGGCATACAGCGAGGCCTCAGTCCTGGCCCCGCTTGCCCCGTCCCCTTGAGCAAGTTTCTGAGAGTCCTCAACTGTGAAAGGCAAATTATAAGAGTGAGCACTTCGGACTGGGCGCGGTGACTCACGCCTGTAATCCCAACACTTTGGGAGGCCGAGGCAGGCGGATCATGAGGTCAGAAGTTCGAGACCAGCTTGACCAACATGGTGAAACCCCATCTCTACTAAAAATACAAAAATTAGCTGGACGTGGTGGTACGCGCCTGTAATCCCAGCTACTCAGGAGGCTGAGGCAAAACAATCATTTGAACCCGGGAGGCGGAGGATGCAGTGAGCCAAGATGGCACTACTGCACTCCAGCCTGGACGGCAGAGCAAGACTCCTTCTCAAAAAAAATGAAAATAAAAAAATAAAGAGTGAGCACTTCACGAAGTCCTTGTGGAGGGTGTGTGGGTTAGTGCTGGGAAGGCCCTGGAATAGCACTTGGCCCTAGTCGGGATCCATCTCACCGAATGGTAGCTAGCATTTATTTTGAATAAAATAAAATCTTTGCAAAAAATCCATCTTTCTGAGACCCATGGGCTTCTGCTGGCACCAGCTGATGGCTCATCCCATGACAGTGCAGCCAGCAGGTGCCATCTTTTTGCCAGTGCCCTTTGTCACGTGTGGGCTTTGAGGTTTTAGAAATCTGGCCTGTGAGGCCTTGACACCTTGCTGGGAAGAAATGCCAACAGAGGAGGGAGGAAGATGGAGCGGGGTGGGGGCATGAGAGCCTGCACCAGCACCTACCAGACTCCTGAGTGATTCTGTGCCTCATGCTTGAGTGATTCCGTCCACTCAGCCACCCCACGGAGATGGTCAGGGTGCCAAATGGGCCCTGTGCAGGCCCCGTGTAGGTCAAGTGGCCCATGCCATCATGAGCTGAGCCCTCCACCTTGGTGACTGTGGGTGCCTGTGTGGACCAAGTGCGTCTCCGATGAGCCAGGTCTGTGCCATCTCAGAGGCTGCTGTCTCTGTCCTGTGTTGCAGCACGACCAATGTCGCAGTGCAGACCGGGGCGTGTTCCTTAGCATAGTGGAGAAAGGTCCCTTTACAACACTCAGGCCTGCAGGTCAGCAGCTCCACCATCTTCAGTCTCTTCCCAGAGAGATGGGGGGCGATTTGCCGGAGTGGAGGTGTGGACATTAGGAATCTGATGTTGTCAACCCCACCCATTAGCCTGGGCCGCCTTTGCCCAATGTATTCATTCGTTTGGTGTGGCTTTGTTTGGAGTTGTTTGTTGAAACGTATTTGAAGGATGACTGTAGGGCAATCAGATTCATTCAGAGGTCCCTTTGTGCGTATGTGGATGGGCGTGTGTTTATGCATTTATGGATAAGCATGAGTATGTGTATATGTTTACACATGCATGTACATGTAATCTAGATTAAAACTGAAAATGAACTCAAGCCACGTTGTTTACCTGTGACATCTTATTTCCACCAAGCAAGCAATGGGCCATGCTGAATCCACCCCAAATTTTGGCCTTATTGAGCTAGACCCTTTGGCTTCCAGATGCTCCTGTTTTGAACTGTGGTCTCCTCAATATACATCTCACTTCCCATCTGGAAGTGCAATTTGAGGATGAATGTGACATCTTTGCATTATTTTTTAACCTACACACTCTGATAAGAAAAATGCATATATATGTGTATGTTTATATATAGACATATCTATTTTTGTATGTGTGTAGTTTTTAAGTATTTTAAGGTAAAAGTAAAAGCACACTTATAAAGGTCAGTTGAGGAAATGTCTGTATGTTTGGAATGGGAAGAGACAGATTTTAGAAAACAAAACATTCAGAATATAGAATTTCTTAAAAGGAATGCATTTTGCTTTAAATTTTCATGTAACTTAACACTGATTTCTAAAATGACCACAAGTACTGGATTCCTTGGGCTGGCCGCTTGTGAACAGGTGTGAGTACTTTCTGATTTTGCATGTATGGTGCATTTCTTGTTGAGTAGGTTGGAGATGATGTGGAGTCTTATGTCCCATTCACACACCGTGCTGTCTTTCTTCCTGGACGTGGGCAGAGTCTGTGGCTCTATGTTTCCAGGGCACGGATCACAAGGGCGGAGGGTCAGCTCCAGGCCTCTGAGCCCTTGGGAAGTGTTGGCAGCAGCTTATGCACTGAGGGTGCACTCCTGTGCACCCTAGACCTGGAGAGGCCCAGTGAGTGGCAGTCTCAGGTGGCTCAGCACCACGGCTCTCTCTTTTGCCACATTAAGTTGGTGCTGGGGCTTTACAAACTTTATGTAAGGGCCCCTTTACCTGTGTTTCTGAGTGTAAGGAATGTCTTCAGGTGCTGACTGGGCTGGGATCTTGGAGGGCCAGCTCACAAGCATTAGAACTAAGATGTCCATGGTGTGGAATGTAACAGGCGCCTAGGGACCTGAGTTCAAATCCCAGTTTTCCACTTCATCAGACGTGCATCTGGAACACAGTGTCTCCACCTGTGGACCTCATGGGGTGGGTGTGAGGAGAACCAAAGGCAGCATAGGTAAAACATACAGCAGAGTGCTCAAACATTTTAAAAATCAGAGCATGCAGGCTTCCATCACCACCATGGTAGGTATGATTGTCATGTCCGGCAAACATGTCCGGAAAAATCTGGATGTATTTTTCCAAGCACCTCAGACTCCTTCTGACCCGACCCTCTCTGACCTGCCATGGGAGGCCTGAGGGTGGACCTTGCAGAATCCCTTTGCCAGGGTGTCCCCTGCTCTGTGACAATGCCCAGCACAGGGCCAGTGCCTGCAGGCATGTCTCAGGCAGCCCGGCCACTGCAGGCCCTGGGCCCTTTATTTTGGTTACGTCCACGTTGCCATAATTGTGGACAAGATGGCGTGAGCAGGGCGAGGTGTTTGAGTGCACAGCCCCAGCAGATGTTATCTAAGTTTTAATTTCAATAATTCCCTCTGTATGCCTGTCATTTGCTCTATTAAATAGCCTGGCATTAGATGTGTGGGGCTGGCTACACAACCAGGAAGAAAACCAATGCCGCTGTTCACTGGGCTTGGAAGGTGTTTGGGATGAGAGAGGGCCCTGTCATCTGCCCTGAGAGGGAGACGTGGTGGGGATGCCCCATCTCTGAGTCTGCACCACTGGCTTCTTTGCAGAGGGATGAACTGAAATTCCCCGCAATCCACTCCACCCACACAGGCCCCCACCCAGCCTTCCCCATCTCACCATCACTCCTATTGTAGCCGAGGGGGGAAAAAACGATTTTTAAAGATTTGCTAATGGTAATGAAAAATATTCTGATATAGCATTAAGGATTTTGCTCCTGAAATGTGTTTAATGTAAATATGCTGTCAGAGACCCTTCAAGTAATTGACACAAGCAGATGATTAGCAGTGTTCTCAACGGTGTTTTTGCATAATCTTACATTTTGACAGAACTCCTCAGGCGCACGGTATTGTCAGTGCTCCGCAATCAGTAGGACTTTCTTCCCTGACAACATTTACTTTGTCATTACCAATCTTGTAAGTGGTCATCTAGCTGGTTCTGGGTGGATGGAGGAGTGTCATTACTAATGCATTTGGGGCTATGACTTCCTACCGAGAATCTCTCCTGAAAAGTAAACTTCTTACCAACTTGGATCAAATCAGAGGAGCCACTTAGTAGCCCTGACCCCGGGCTTGTGGGGCCGCTGTAGGCTGCTGGGGCATCAGCTCCGTGTATGCTGTGGGACCTGGAGCAGGAGGTGGTGTCGCGAGTGCATCGTTAGAGAGGCCTGGACCTGGGCCAGCTCTCCTGGGGCCATCCCTCCCCAGGAATTCACCCTTTGGTTATAACCTAGCTACTTTCCAAGCTAGGTTGGTTTTTTCTTTTTGTCCACATTGAATTGAGTTCATCTATGGTGATATAAAAAAAATTTGTGTTCAATTATAATCATATCCAACTGCCCCAAATTAAACCGCCCTGATCTATAAGTATTCATAACTGCATACAGTTAAGTTACATTAATAGTCAATATAATAAACCTTCATCTTTATTGAAGCTGCTCTTGTTTCTACAGCAGTTCTTTAATCTATCTCAATAGATTTCTGGTGTACAGCATGTATAGATTTGGCCAGTGACAAGGGTTAGAGTAGTCTTGTAGAACATTTACTTGTAGCTCTGAAAAGCCCACATTTATCAGAGGATGAAGTCGATCACAATGTACCAGAATCAATAGAAGGCTTGTGGGATCCCTCTTAGGCTTGTAATGCATTCACCTTCTTTGGAGAGAATTCACACACACACACAGACACACACACTCTCTCGTGCGCTCACACATACACGCATACTTCTCTGTCTTAAAGCCATTTATCTCTGAATGTCAAATTGCAATAATTAACCATTATTGATCTTAAATTCAATTAACTTCATTAACACAGGTCATGATGAGGGTGCGTGTAAGGGAAAGGCATTTGACGAGTGTCTTTGCTCGTGTGACATTCTATGTTCACAGTGGTGACAATACACTGTTCCTACTGTCCTCTCCAGGAGGCTGCCAACAGAGAGGGCTGCCCTGAGCCTCAGAGACTCGGGTCCCGGACCCAGTCAGTGAGAGACCCCCGAAGTATTTTTTCTTTTTGGTCTTGAGAACTTTGCACAGTAGGAGTCTTACAGCTGTAAGGCAGCGTTTGAGCCCCCTTGCTGTGTGTGTACACGGGGACCTTTGGAGCACAGGCAGATTAATCCATGATGGTCAAAGGATGCTGACCCAGGGCCCAACTTCTCCCCTGCACCCCATAACCTTGTCACAGAGGGTGTTCATGGACTTTCAGGCTTTGCTTCATCCAGAAAGTGGCCCTTCTATTTGTATTTTCAGATTAAATAAAAACGACTTTCCCTCTTGATCAAGAAGAAAAACAGCCGGATCCCACAACTGTGACCAGCAGAGGGTTCTGGGCACCCTTGCTACGTGTGTGACATTTCTTGCTTTATCTACTTTGCATATTTTGTGTCTCCCCACGCCCTCCAAGGGAGATGATGATATTGTCCCATTTTTCAAGTGAGGAGACTGAGGCTGAGAGATGAACAGACTCACCAAGCACACCTTGCCAAGGTGGCGTGGCCAGACTCCAGCCTACTGTCCTTTCTGGTCAGAGAGAGTCGCCATGCGGTTATGTGTCACACTTTTTTTTGAGATAGTGTCTCGCCCTGTCACCCAGGCTGGAGTGCAGTGGTGAAATCCCGGCTTACTGCAACCTCCGCCCTCGGGGCTCAAGCAACTCTCCTGCCTTAGCCTCCTGAGTAGCTGGGACTACAGGCGCCCGCCACCACGCCCGGCTAATTTTCGTACCTTTAGTAGAGACAGGGTTTTTCCATGTTGGCCAGGCTGGACTCGAATTGCTGACCTCAGGTGGTCCACCAACCTCGGCCTCCCAGAATGCTGGAATTACAGGCATGAGCCACTGTGCCCAGCTGTGTGTCACGCTTTTAAAGAATCAGGAGACCTTCTCTCGGTTTCTTCACTTTTAAGTAGTACATTTTAAATGTGTATTCTGGAGACAGGCAGTGAGATCCAGCAGTAAAAGCCCTGGCTGCTTTTTTTGCCCAATTCCAGTCCACATTCTGTGTCTCATCCCCTATTCTCTGTCTCTCTAAGCGTCAGTCTCTTCATCCATGATATGGAGCCCATGGACGGCTCTCGCTCCTTCTTGGGCTGGTTTATAGCTGGGCAGCGATCATGTGCAGAAGGTACCCCCAGGAGTGCAAGGCCCCGCAAAGTGGGCCAGGACTGTTCCCAGACAGCACTGCCGCAGGTAGATGGGAGGCTTCTGTGCATCCATAATTGGTTCTGGGCTTTTAATTCTTTATGGAAATGCTGCTTGGTGCCGAAGTGTCTCAAGGAAATGGAACAAAACAAACAAGAACAAGCATGAAGTTGGCTCTTCTACGGGGTTGACTTTTAATTTAAAAGTTTGATTTAATTCAAAGAAATTGACTGAGTATCTGGCTTGTGCAAAGCCCTCCCTCTGCTCTGTATGGGGAGGGTTGGGACCCCCTTGCCTACCCAGCCCACTGAAGAAAAGGGACTGCTTAGCTGTAGGGTTTCTGCAGGGCTATGGGGATGCAGAGGTGAGAAGAATGGACTTTGGATGGCAGGGACAGCAAAGCCCTTGGTCATGTGAGATGTCAGCTGGGTTGTGGGAGGTGAAATGCTCTTGGTCATATGAGCAACCCTAGAGTGGCCTTCCCTGGGTGCAAGGGAAGCCAAGAGACACAGATCTCACAGGTCCGTGAGCACCTCCTGAGGAGTAACAGGTGACCTAGGAGGCTGCAGGAGCTCCATACAGCTCTGTCCCTGCTGCCGAGGTGGTGGCCCGCTGACCCTTTCTCAGGAAATGTCTGCTGATCCAGTAGCAGGTCTCTCTGCAGAGGGTGAGCATTTCACATCTGGGTTTTAGGAGCATAACCACTGGACCTGTGAGTACACATTAGGGCAGGGACGGCCAGGGAAGCAAGTGGCAGCTGAAATGGGTGGGGGTTATACCTATCCTGGTTTATTTTGAGTGTCCTCTCCAAGCCTGTGTGTTTCTAGAGCACTAGCATTAGAAGCAGAAAGTCCAGGCCAGGCGCATTGCCTCACGCCTGTAATCCCACTGCTTTGAGGGGCCGAGGAGTTAGAGACCAGGAGTTCAAGACCAGCCTGGGCAACATAGCTAGACCCTGTCTCTACAAAAAAAATTTAAAAATCAGCTAGGCGTGGTGGTGTGCACCTGTAGTCCCAGCTACTTGCGAGGCTGAGGCACGAGGATCAGTTCAAGGCTGCAGGTGAGCCATGATCACACCGCTGTACTCCTGCGTGGGCAATGGAACAAGACCTTGTCTCTTAAAAAAAATAAAAAATTAGAAAATCGAGATTGTAAAACTTTCTGCGGATCTTAGGAATGGGCAAAAAAAGAGACAGGAAGGGAATAAGCCACCCTTACTCTTGGTGGTTATCTTATTCAGTCTTCACAGCAGAAGGGTGGGGCCCAGAGAGGTCTCACTGCACATCTGTCTCCATTGTCCTGCCTGCCACGCAGACGCCTGCCCCATGTAGTCCACCACAAGGACCTGGGAAGGCTGGCGACGTGATCCGCAGCGGGGATCCTCTGAGGGGATGTGGGGAGCTGAGAACTGTGCCCAGTGGAGGAGGCAGCTAGCCTCAAACAACAAGCCTGAACCTGAAAGGAAGGGACAGACCTGAAACCCGCTGATTCCCATAATGGGGTACAAGACCCCGCCTGTGGTTAGGGGTGTTATGTCCCCCAGATGCTTTGGGTATTGCCCAACACCCCTCCAGGCTCCCACCTCCCGCTCCCACTGAGGTCAAAATTAGGACTGCAGCACACAGTTTGCCGATGTGTCTGTTTTCCCATAGTTGGTTGTCACTGTGGGTGACACTTTCACCTAGAATGCTGCCACGGAAGAGAGCAAAGGTGAGAGGCTGGAGAGCTGTCCCAGGCCCTTTGGCATTCTGTGGAGCTGGCACCTGAGGTCACCTGACCCCCAGTGCAAGAACCCACTCTCCACTGACTCCCAGGCATGCAGCCCCAAATGCCCACTCTCTGGGACCAGGCACTGTGTCTTCTAGGCTGACAGTGCCCAGTATAGAGCCTGACACACAGGAGGTGCATGCTACAAATAAAAATTCCTTTATAACTTTTGAAATGTCACAGTACTAACTGGGCTAGGTGGCCCACGCCTGTAATCCCAGCACTTTGGGAGGCTGAGGCGGGCAGGTCACCTGAGGTCAGGAGTTCAAGACCAGCCTGGCTAACATGGTGAAACCCTGTCTCTACTAAAAATACAAAAAATTAGCCAGGCATCATGGCGGGCACCTTTAATCCCAGCTACTCGGGAGGCTGAGGCAGGAGAATCGCTTGAACCCGGGAGGCAGAGGTTGCAGTGAGCCGATATCATGCCATTGCACTCCAGCCTGGGCAACAAGAGCAAAACTTCGTCTCAAAAAAAAAAAAAAAAAAAAATCACAGCACTTCCAGCACTTTATGAAGGTGTGCTTGTGAACATTCCAGACGGTGCAGAAGAGCGCCCGTTTCCTCCCCTTCCTCTCGCCATGCCACTCCCCACAACAGCATCTGCCTCCTCCACCTGCAGGACAGCTGCTAATATCCAGGCCAGGATTCTTTCATTGGGTGCCCACATACAATCACACACACACAAACTTGCTCAGAAAACAGAGACCCATGTTTGTGTTTCTGAGACTTATTTTCTTTTCCTACCTTCTACTATGTCTTAGAGATCTTCTCATATGAGAAATTAGAGAATTATCATTATTTTTAAACTTTGTGTGCAGTTGGGTACACATGGCCATAAAGATGGGAACAGTGGACACTGGGGGATACTAGATGGGAGTGGGGGAAGGTGAGGGGCAAGGGCTGAAAGACCACCTGTTGGATATCATGCTCACTACTGGGGTGATGGGATCCATCATAGCCCAAACCTCAGCATCACACAATATGGCCATGTAATAAACCTCCACCTGTACCCCCTGAACCCCAAAGTTGAAATTATTATTAAAAAACCTTTTTATGCAGAATAACATACAAAAAGGTCAGCATATGAATATAAGTGTAGGTGGAATTTTCCCCAGGTGAACACACCTATGCCTCCAGGGCCCAGGCCCAGAGGCAGAACATTTCATGTTCCAGGAGTTCCACGGCCCTTCCCCAGCCACCACCTCCAAAGGGTAACTGCTGTCCTGACTTTTAACACCACAGGTGAGCTTTGCCTGATTTTGAAATTTACATAAATGAATTCATACAATATTTCGTTGGTGTGATCCTCCCATGTTGTTTTGAAATAATGTTGATTTTGTCTGTGGCATGGCATTCTAGCATGTGGACAGGACACTGTGTATTTATTCACTCTACTGGTGGTGGACATTTGGATCCTTTCCAGTTGCTTTGCTGTTGTGAATAGCATATCAAAGGATATCAGCGTACAGGTCTTTTGATGAAAAATGTATGCACATCTAATGGGTCTAGATCTAGGAATAGAATTGCCAGGTCACACAGAGTATGTGTATGTGTAGCTTTCGTGGATACTGACAAACAGATTTTCAAAATGGTTGTAACAGTTGGCACTTGAAAGTTCCAGTGTTCCGTATCTTCTCTGACACTGGTATCTCTGTCTTATCGTCCTTGTGAGTTGCTGCATAGTATTTCATGATGTGGGTATACTTTAGTTTGTTTATTCACTTCTTTGGTATTCTAAGAAATACTGATGAGAACACCGTAATCATAGAGGGTTTTTTTTGTTGTTGTTGAGGGGCTATGTATGATGTATGAATGTTTTTGTAGTAAAGATTGCTATCTGGATCAGAGTGTAGATATTTTCAATTTTGATATATAGTACTAAATTATCCTCCACAAGAAGGCAAGCAAGTCATGAACCAGTTAGTGAGAGTGCTGTTCTCATTATTGTATTGTTTCTTTTCTCTCTCTCTCTCTTTTCTGTCTCTCTTCCTTGTGATGGATGGTAAGGTGTTACGGGTTCCTGATCTAGTATAAGTAACACCCAACTCAGACTATGTAAGTGTCAATATAAAAATGTGAAATGGGATACTTAAGAGGAAACATATATTGTGATGCCAACCAGTCAATAGATATTATTTATTTATTGGTTGGAGAAAAGCTGTTTTAATATATAGAAATGAGGTTCAAATCTGTAGGCATGTATATGTCAGTGAAAATTATTTAAAAATTGAAACATTTGACCATTACCTTTGTTCCTTCAAACAGGCTAGAATCATTTTTTCACTATCCATCCAAACAGTGTTCACATGCACACTAGTGAGGCCTGGGTGCATGTTAACTGAGAGCTGGGTCAATACTGAGTGAGTACTTGTTGAGTGCTTGTTGAGTGCTGAGTGAGTGCTGAGTACTGGCTAAGTGCTGACTGAGTGCCGCTGGCTGAGTGCTGGGTCAGGGCTGGCTGAGTCCTGGCTGAGTGCTAGGTGAGTGTTGGGTCAGTGCTGGCTGAGTGCTAGCTGAGTGTTGGCTAAGTGCTGGCTGAGTCCTGGATGAGAACTTGCTGAATGTTGGCTGAATACTGTGTCAATGATCTGAATGCTGGATCAGTCCTGGCTCAATGCAGGCAGTGCTGCAGACCTTAAGAAGGTCACTTAGTCATGGTGGCTACCATGCCGGTGCCCAGTGCAGAAAGGGTAGGGCTAAACTTTTCTGAGGTCACTGGGAACATTTTCTCTGCAAGTTTTCCTTGTGGTCATAAGATGAGGAACTTTGCCAGAACTGAGATACACTGGTGGCCCTGGTTCTTAATGGAGTGTCTCTGTTCTGTGACGTGGGAATGAGGAATGAAGAGATGCATGGGAAGTCAGAGCACCTGGGACTTCTCAGCCCAGCATTCAAGAGCCGTTGAGGAAGGTGGTGGAAACTTCTACCTGAAGTGACCCTTGGTCTTTGTCGGTTCTTAGCTTAAGCAGCACCATCCAAACTAAAAGAATTGGACCAGAAGTTACTGAGTACAGTTGGCATGTCAGGCCATGCAAAGGGCACAGAGGTAAGAAATGCTCCTGTAGTGTATATGGAAAGAGAATTTATGCACAGGATCAGCCACTCTAAAACTACAAGAGATAAATGCCAGAAGAGATATACAATGATGCTGATAATTTCTTATATTTCTGTAGGCTTTCGAGTTTAGAGGGGACTTTTCCATTCATTGTCTTATCACAGAAATTAAAGAGATCACTTTCAAAGAGACAGGTGAGAAAGGACTTCCTGGGGGACATGGAATGAGCAGGACCTCGGAGGACAGGGAAGGGAGTGTGAAAAGACCCAGCATGATATATAAAATGGAAGAAAGAGCATCAATCAAGGCAAGATCAAGGGAAAGTTATCAGGGAAGACTAGCATCTTTGTGTGTGGAGGGTGCAGTGGACGATAAAACATAGAAGATAAAGTGGGGCTTGGTTAACCTGAGCTTTGAATATCGAGCTAAGACATTTGTGCAGATGTATGATTCTCTAATGCCCTTGTGCTCTGTGTTTAACCAAGGCCACCTTGAGCACATAAAAGTATAGCCTGTAATTCTGAGCTATTTACTTTGGTTACTTATTCCTAACCCTAAAGCATCTGGAGTATATAATTAGTGCCTAATACATATTGGATGAAAGGATGGGTTTTTGGGTTGTTGATGGGTGGGTGGACGGATGGATGGACGGATGGATTTTTGGATGGATGGATACATTTTTGGGTGGATGGATGGACGGATGGATGGATTCATTTTTGGATGGATGGATACATTTTTGGATGGATGAATTTTTGAATGGATGGATGGATGGATGGATGGGTTTTTGGTTGGTTGGATGGGTGGATGGATGGATGAGTTTTTGAATGGATGGGTTTGGGATGGCTAGAAGAATGAGATGAATGGATGGGGGATAGATGAATGGATGAATGGATGGGTTTTTGGATGGATGGATACGTTTTTGGATGGATGAATGGATGGGTGGATGGATGGATGGATGGATGGATGGATGGATGGATGGATGGATGGGTGGGTTTTGGATGGATATGTTTTTGGATGGATAGATGGATAAGTCTTTCAATGGATGGATGGATGGATAGATGGATGGGTAGATGGATGGAGGGTTGGCTGGGTGGATGGGTAGATGTGTTGAGTGAATCAGTTGCTTCCTTTTCCATGTAAATCTTAACTCCCATCTCATGTTAGCCATCCACTTACCTTCCCCTTGGATATAGCTCTTTTAGTATTCTGGAGGAAAGCCAGCAAGTCCCAGTGACAGTTTGAGTTGTACATGTTTAGCCACTTGAAGAGGCCCATTTTAAGGACTGTTCCCAAATTTTCACAGCCTGCTGCCCAATTCTCAACTGTGCTTTTCCCAGGTTTTTAGATCACCAAGGCAAGAGTTCCTTGGTTCCATAAACTGCCTCAATGAACTGCCTCATTAAAGACATCAGCTACCCCCTGAGAATCCCTCTGCTCATGTATGCAATTTGAGAAGGTCAAGCACATCCCCTGCCCCTAATAATATACCCAATTCCTATTCCACCAAGATGAGAGAATCCTTTCTTTGGATGAAGTTATTCTTCTAATTTATTGGATCCAATATAGGCCAGGATTTACCTTACAGCTTTTGTAGAATAAAAGGTAAAAAGGACATTGGGAAGAGGTTCAGACCCTGGATTCTTTATTCTGAGAGGGCAGTGTACTTGGAAATGTATTGAACTCAGAAAGAGGAATGGGAGTACGGCACCCACAGGCAGCTTACTTTCTTTACCAGTCTTGCAAAAATGCACCCTGGCTCCGGAAGCCATGTTTCACTGTGTAGATCGTCACCGGCTACCAGGACAAACTGACTGCTGTCAACCCAGACATGGGCCTAGCACTGGGCTGGCTGAATGATGACTCTGCCCTGTAGCTTAAATGGATTAAGGTGATTTCAGCAGTGAAGCACTCCTCCAGGGCACACAGAGTGAGTGTATGGACTCCCCATGACAGCAGACTGGTGCAGGCTTCCACCGTTGGTTTGATGCCCAGTCGGTTTAAATGTGCTTGAAGCCAAGGACAGTAGGTGACTCAGATGGTCCCCAAAGTGAGTATTTATTTATTCTTTGTTATCTGAAGATTTGTCTGAGGCAGTGGTTTTTGTCCTGTGAATGCATCCTTGATACATTTATTTTTGTTTGTGCTAGGGTTGGTGCCCTAACTGCAGCAGAGCAAGCTCCCCAGAAGGCATTGAAAGAGAGTCATTGTAGAGACTGGGAAGCTGCCTTCTCTTTCTGATCTTGGAGAGCCTCCTGACGTTCTGGCCTCCTCCTTTTCTGAGCCATCCCCCTCATGAAGAGTGCTGGGAAGGGAGGGAGATTGTTCTGGGGAGGAGCTGCTGAGACCGTGGCACAATGGGGTTCTTTCATTGCAGCAAGAATTCAAAGAGAGAAGCTTCAGACAGTGTCTTTCTTAACTCAGTTTTGGGAGCCCCAGGTTTGGCTTGTGGAACTCTTGGACTCTTGTTTCCCATCACCGCTGGAGGAACAGGACTCATCCTGGGCTCTGAGTCTTCTGAACCAGCTGGGGCTTCCAGCAGCTAGGAGGTGTTCTGGGAAGCCTCGTTGCCGTGGGTTCCCTAGAGGAGCAGCCGCAGCGTGTCATTGGCTTACGCCACCACTGGCCACTCTGGCTGTGCTAAAGCGTGGTGTTTCCTTATTCACACTGACTTTATTCACCAATCAGCTAATGCCATGCTTTTCTTGGCGAGAAAGCATTGCAGCTTTATTAACACAGGGATACCCAACTGAACAAGCATTCATCTCACACATTACATCGAATTAGCGTGTACAAAATTAATATTCCTGACCTTGCTAGTGGGAAGAGCAATCAATCTAGGGGAGGTTGTCATCCCACCGTGGCCAGCCTTCTGCAGAAGTCCTGGCCATTACAGCTGCAGCCACTTTTCCTTCCCCCAGAGCCAAAGCATGCCCTTCTGGATCCTCTGGCCCTTGGGTATTCCCCTGGTTTCTGGGGAGCTCCAAAGCCCAGCAGTGATGCCTGGAAGACCCCTGGTCTCCCTGGTACCATCCAAGAATGCCATTCTTTCTTTGTCCCTAGAGGCCATGACCTCCATCATCCTAGGTAGCGTCTCTAGGTGACTCTGGGTGCCCAGGTGGATAGATGGAGAAGACTTGTGTTCCCCACTGAATTGTCACCTCCTTGGTACCATTTATAAACAGTCCTCTAGAACCCCTTTTTTTCTCCCTGCTTATTTAATAACTAGACAGCGGCCCAACATGCAATCCAATCATATTGGTACCCCCCAGTGTGTGTTTAGCTAAGCCCCCTTCACTCTATCCCACACTTCCCCCTGCCATCTCCTCTCTCTCTTTGCGCAAAAGGGAAGTCCTGCCTTCACACTGTTGCTTTGAGCCCCTCCCAGTCAAGAGCCAGGAGGGTGCACCTCCATCTTGATTTGTCATGTTCTCTGAGGGCCAGGGGGAATGTGTTTGGTTAGGGGCAATCCAGGCCTGAGATTTCTCCCTGTCTGTCTATCACTCACACCCACCAGGGCTCTGGGCCAGGTCTAGGGGCAGCTGCTTCTGAGCAGCCCATTGTGTGGGACCTCAGGACATCTGGGGATAGCTCTAGGCCCCAAATTGGGTTGCATCAGACACAGCTGATATGGCAGGCGTGGTTCTCCTGAGAAAGGGATCCCCTTGCTTCATCATAGCAAGGTGTGCAACACGTTTGTACAGCAGAGAGCCCTGTATAAGCATAACCCGGGGGCACAGTGTGTAAGGCACTTCCATGAGTCCTTTGTCAAGCAGATATTCTTGTGTCAAATGGATCAGTTCATCCAGATTTTCCAGGTGTATTGAGAATAAGCTGAGATTTAGGTGAAATTTTCTGGGGACTTTGAGCTCTTTCTCTGACACAGAGGAAGGCGATTCAAGGCAGAAGCCCAGTGGACATGGGGTCTGGGCTCAGCCTGGAGGAGAACACGACCCAGCTTGGGGGCTGGGGGCTACAGGGACAGTGGCAGCCAGTTTGACAGCCAGTGTCTGAGGTGGCCGCCGCAGCCAGCACCGTGCTGCAGGGCATCTGGCTCCGAACCCCACCCCTGGGAGTGGGGCACTGGGGATCTCCAGTCAGGTCCATGCAGTGGGGTGGAGAGGGACTGAATCCATGGTCCTGCCCGCTGCCTTCCTAGAATTCCTATACCAGGGGCTGGGTCCCAGGGAGGAGAGCTGTGCTTGGTCAGGAGCACTAATGCTGCAGGAGTGCATCTGACATCGTCTCTTCCTTCCTTGCCTCCTTTCCTTGCTCTCCATTTCCCTCCCTTTTTCTTCTCCTTTCTGTCTGGCTTTCTTCCTTTTCTGCAGCCCCCATTTTAAGGCTGCCCAGAGTGAGGAGAGACAGAACCCAAGCCCCAGTGGGAGCTCTCACCTCAGCAGGGCTTGGTGCTCGTCCCCCTACCTCCTCCTTTCATGATGAGGTCAGCATGGAGGGTCTGGGAGACCCAGAGGCCTTTACAAGAGGAGGGGTGAGCCTAGGGGCCATCCCCTGTCCCTGCCTCCCAGATTCCTGACAGCAGGAGGCCTTCTGTGCTCCCATGGAGCACAGCCCCTGTGCAGTTGGTGCACCTCTATTTGCAGAGTTTCTTTAACTTGGAAAAGTCCTTTATGCCCACTCCTTATGAAATCCTTGGTTGCCTGCAAACACCTGGGAGGCGGATGTGGCCAGTTGCATCTTCCCATTCCTTCCTCCCATTTGTTGATGAAGAAACTGATGCTCACAGATGTGAAGTCAGTCATCACAGCCACAGGACTAATCCATGGCAGGGCAGAAGCTGAGACCCAGGGCCTCCCTGCCTAACATCATATTGTTTCCCAGAGAAAAAACCAATGGAGAAACAGCAGGTCCTGCCTGGCTCCACGGCTCAAGCCTGTAATCTCAGTGCTTTGGGAGGCCGATGCTGGAGGATCACTTGAGGCCAGGAGTTCTAGAGCGTGGGCAACACAGCAAGAGCCCAACTCTAAAAAAAGAT
This sequence comes from Pongo abelii, assembly GCF_028885655.2. Taxonomy (NCBI): domain Eukaryota; kingdom Metazoa; phylum Chordata; class Mammalia; order Primates; family Hominidae; genus Pongo; species Pongo abelii. The sequence continues at coordinate 36,574,817 of NC_072005.2, read as the reverse complement.
TGTTTTTAATTAGCATGGTGTTGCTTACCTGTAGTTCCAGCTACTAGGGAGGCTGAGGTGGGAGGATCACTTGAGCCCAGGAGTTAGAGGCTGCAGTGAGCCATGATCACACCACTAAACTCCAGGCTGGGTGACAGAGCAGAGAATCGGCAGGTCCTCTCCAGAGTCCAGCTGCTGCCCTCCTGGACGGCTCTCCACATTGGGTTGCTATGGCTTTTGAACTGTCCCCTCCTATCTCCTCCTGCCATTTCCTTGGAGTCTGCTCTGTTGTGGGCCCAGGTGTGAGGAAGGCAGGTAAGTGGGGAGTGAGAAGTGGTCAAGATACCTTCTGCAGCACAGAAGAGGACTTCGTGCCTGCTGAGGGCTTAGGCATGTGTTGAAGTTGATTCTGGCTCTGAGGAAAGGGCAGGAGGGTCTGCAGAGACTGGTGTGCATGAGTCCTGGAGAGCCTGCGTGGGAAAACACACCCGACAGCCACCTTCCCAAGCCGTCATCCTTCCTCCATCCTCTTCGGCTAGTTAAATTATTATTATTTTTTTAAACAAAAACAGAAAGATCAACAAACAAAAAACAATAAAGCACTCTTATCCTGGCGAGGTATCTAGTGCCTGTAGTCCTAGCAACCCAGGAGGCTGAGGCGGGAGGATGGCTTGAGTCCAGGAGTTCGGGGCTGCAGTGAGCTGTGATTGCACCACTGCACTTCAGCCTGGGTAACAGAGCATAACCCTGTCTCAAAAAAAAAAAAAAAAAAAAAAACACCCTGTGTCATTTGAAAGTCTGAGTATTCAGGGAAGCAGGAGGAAAGGAGGCCCGGAGGCCCCAGCATTGGAACGGACCAATAGCGGCTCCCCTAGGTCCATCCTCTTTTACCTTGGTGGCCATCCTGAGGGCCGCTTCTGTACCAGAACTCACAGGCTCCAGGCCCTCTTTGTCATAGAGTCCTTTCCAGAAAATCACCTCTTGCATCCTTGTCTCTTCTCAAATCTCCGTTACCTGTGTTTTCTCTCTCCATTCCTACCTCCCATGCCCGTCGGTGGCCTCTCTCTCCCCTACCCCAGCCCTAGTGGATTCTTCTCTTCCTCTCCCATCTCTCTTTCTCCCCCTGTCCTCTCTCTGCTGGGCCCCCTCTTCTCTCTCTGCCCCCTTCTCAAACCCTGGATGACTTGATGGCCCCTTCCCTCTTCGGTCCTTTCTTCTCCTTTCCCTGCTTCTTCCTATCCCTCCTGGCTCTACTCTTTCCTCCATCACAGTCACAGGGCTCCTTATGGATGGATGACCAGAGGCACTCGTTGCAGAGAGGGGTGTTCTTCTGGGCTATCCATAATAAGAAGACATGGGGAAAAGGAATCTATAAAAACTTTTAGCCAGCAAAGCACCTTCCCAGGGAAAACGGAGGGTTATAACTTCAGAACCTTTATTTCAGCCCAGAAAATGCTAACGTTCACAGGGCATTTTACTTGGAAATTGCGTTGGGGAGCGGGACACAGCCATGCTTTCTTTTCCTTTCTTTCCACCCACACCCAGTGCCCCCTCCCACCCCCGACTTGCCCATCCGTGGCCCCCGTGGTTGGAGAGTGCAGGTCCCAGCCAACACTTCCTCTTCTTTTGGGAGAGATTCCTATGCGATGAAGGTAATTCCACCTTGCCCAGAAATGAATTCCGTTATGCCCCAGCTTACTGTTTTATATTTATATGACACGTATTAATTTCTTTTTACCTAGAGGTTGAATTTAGTTAATGATGACAATAAATATTAATGAAGGAATTGGTGTCTCCAGACCCTTGATGGCCACGGTGGGCCAGCTCTCTTCTCTCCCCAGACATGATACGTTTGTCATCCCTGCATCCACGGTGTGAAAGCCACACCACTGGTGAGCTGAGGGTGGGGATGCTGGACCCTCCTGGAAGGGTAGGTGTGGATCCCCATGGGGGAATTGAGAAGGTTCTGCCTGGCTGCCCCCTCCTCATTCTGGGGACAGGGTGCTCCCTCCCATACTTCCTGTGTGGTCCCCTGACACTGGACCCAGGGTGTGGGTCTTAGGAGTTCAGGCAAATGCCCCATCTACCTCCAGTGACTCATCCTGAGGGGTTGCAGCAGAGGGCTTGGGGTCAGAACTGGTTCCTCAGTGCAAGTGTGCTGTGGAACTAGCCAGAATCCCTGTTTCCTTGTCTGCAAAATGGAGATGATTTTTCCACCTTCCTTGACCATTGAGAGGACCAGATGCAATGAATGTATGAATGTGAACACAGCTCATAAACATGCTCATATTAGGCAGGATCCGTGTTTTGTCTTTGTGTTTTTTTGTTTTTCCATCATGTGGGCTTCTAAGGTTGTTGGGCTATAGAACTTTGCAGAAAGCTTTTGTAAGTTTGGGAGCTTTTATTTCTCATCCATGTGTGTCTCTACCCAGGAGTCACATTTGGTTCTGTGCATGCCAAGTTCTTCGGTTCAGGCAGTTGTCTGAAAATGTGTCCTTGGCACTCAGCTCTTGAGAGATCGATGGCTGTCTTGCTGCTTTAAGCACACAGTCTTCATTGGTGGGGTAAGGAAAGTGAGATGTGTGTGGGGAAGCGGGTGCAGCCATTCTGCAGGAGCTCACATCTTGAAGAGAGACTCTCAACGGAGGGACTTGGGGAAGTGTGGAATGCGGGTGCCCAGTCGGCCCCTCACTTGCTAGTCCCTGATCACTCCTGTGTGCTTCTTTGCATCTTTGCAGCTGTTGGTTTGGTTTGAATGAGAACCTCCTCCCGCTCACAGTCCAGCTGCCTCCTCCATGGGAGCTGGCAGCAGAGGTTCCCATCTTATTTGCTCAAGAGAAAAGAGGGATAGAGGGATGATAATGCATTCTTTTCTTTTTCTTTCACTTTCACTTTTCCTTTTTTTTTTTTTTTTTTTTTTGAGACAGTGGCTCACTCTGCTGCCCAGGCTGGAGTGCAGTGACAATCCCAGCTCACTGCAGTGTCCACCTCCCAGGTTCAAGCAATTCTCGTGCCTCAACCTCTCAAGTAGCTGGGACTACAGGTACCCGCCACCATGCCTGGCTGATTTTTTGTATTTTTAGTAGAGACGGAGTTTCACCATATTGCCCAGGGTTGTCTCAATATCCTGAGCTCAGGCAATCTCCCAGCCTCGGCCTCCCAAAGTGCTAGGATTACAGGTGTAAGCCACGACGCCTGGCCTACTTTTCCTTTTTTTTTTGAGACAGAATCACTCTGTTACCTAGGCTTTAGTGCAATGATGTGATCCTAACTCGCTGCAGCCTCAGTCTCCTGGGCTGAAGCGATGTTCCTGCCTCGGCCTCCTAAGTAGTTGGGACTACAGGCACAGGCCACGATGCCCGGTTAATTTTTAAAAGAATTATAAAGATGGGGTCTTGCTGTGTTGCCCAGGCTGATCTTGAATTCCTGGGCTCAAGCATTTCTTCCACCTCGGCCTCCCAAATGCTGGGATTACAGACAAGAGCTGCCGCACCTGGCCGATAATGCATTCCTGAAGAGGGTATTTGAGTGTGGGCACAGCTTGGGCGGGCTCCAATGCAAGGAGACCACCGACTGGGGTGTCTCCTCCCGTCTTGCTTGGTGGTGGGTTCTGTCATCCTGTCTACCCCAGAGACCTTTCATCACGAAGTGGCATTGCTGAATGTGCCAATCACTCTCAGACCGAACTTGCCTAGGATGGACTTTGGGTCTCACCGCAGCACATCTGCTTTGCATTGGGACTGGCTGGACTCAGGATCCATTCAGGATGTTTTGGCAGCTATTTAGGAGGTGTGAAGCAGCCGTCTATGATATTCATTCATTCATTCATTCATCCACTAACATGTATTGAGTGGCCACTCTGGGCCGGACGGTAGGGTTGCGGCTGATATCTGGGGTGTGGGTGTGTGGGGTCTGGTCCTGACCACACAAAGCTGACAGTGTGTTGGAATATCTGGCCAAAGACAAGTGATCCCCATGGCTAAGGGGACAAAAGCTGGGGTCAAAACCCTGCTGTCCCCAAGAGCCTTTTCCCTGAGGCCCGGGGAAGGGTGGGTTCCTGCATTCTCCACTTCACTGCACCTGCCCCAGGGTTTCCAGCAGAGGAGGCAGTGCTAGAAAGTGAGGAATGATAGATCTTGGTGCATCTCAGAAGCTGAGAGGGGCTGGAGGGGAACCGGGCAAATGGTGGAGGACTCCCTTCCTTCAGGGCTGCTTTGAGGAATTTGGATCTTCTTCCGAGCCCAGTGGGAAGTTACTGAGGGTGTTATATGGGGAGGTGATATGACCAGCCCGATATTCTATATTAATCTCAGCAGCTTCTGCTTGGAGATGAGATTAAAGGGGCTGGGGCTGGAGTCAGGGAGTTGGTTGGGGATGGGGTAAGAAATGCTAGTGGCTGGACTGGGCCCATGTGGGAGGCCGCAGAGAGAAGGGGGGATGCTGTTACAACTCCATGCTGCTGGACATGACCCCCCACTCACCTCCTTGAAATGAGGCAGCAACTGTCCATTGCTCACCTACTGCATGCAAGACTAAGGATGTAAGGTTCCCTCCCTTAGAGAATTCAGGCAAGAATGCGCAGAAAGTTAAGTAGCAACAAGGAATTTAAATACTCTCAAATACTGTTGGAGACAGTAGCGGAGTTTCCCAAGGTCATATGTGATGCATTGTTGGGTCAAATCGGTAGATGGTGCCTACTGCTGGGCTACTGAAGCCAGCCTGGTGGGGACCAGGTTCTCGACAGCCCTGCCCCATGCCCCTGTTGACTTCTCACCATCTGCACAGTGACTGGGAACACCCAGTCTTTCCTCCCCTCTTTGCCTGATCCAGGGCATTCGCTGTGCCAGCTTCCAGAGCCTTTCCTTCTATCCAGCCAGGGGCTTTGCTTGTCAAGCTCAGTCTAGAGAAGAAAGCACAGAGGAATGACTCTACTTGCTGAGTGTTGGTGAGGTTGGTGTTTGCAGAGAATGAACCAGATTTAGTGACTTTACAGCTCAGCTCTTTACCTTCTTTGAAAGGCCATAAAATGATAGACATGTAGCTGAGGAAGGACCTTACAAATATTACTCAAGTGCCCCGTATCATTTGAAGAAGGAAATAGAGGCCTAGAGAAACAAAACTCTGCACTGCACAGTGTGCGGCAACCTGCCTGGTGCCTGTGGCAGCTTGATGCATATTTGTGGAGTGCCTTTCATCCCTTAGTTCCCTCATTCCACTGGGTCCATTTCCATTTTCTAGAACATTTTTAAAGTTCAGTAATCAAGAGTATAAATATTCTTAGAGTAGTGAAATTATTGCAAAGCATGGTGGAAGGATGGGAATTTTCCCTTTATTTTTATGTATTTATTTTTGGAGATAGGGTCTTGCTCTGTTGCCCAGGCTAGAATTCAGTGGTGGGTCATGGCTCACTGCAACCTCCACCTTCCGGGTTCAAGCGATTCGCTTGCCTCAGCCTCTGGAGTAACTGGGACTACAGGCGTGTGCCACCATGTCTGGTTAATTTTTTTGTATTTTAGTAGAGATGGGGTTTTACCATGTTGCCCAAGGTGGTCTCAAACTCCTGAGCTCAGTCAGTCTGCCTGCCTTGGCTTCCCAAAGTGCTGGGATTACAAGAATGAGCCGCAGCACCCAGCCTTTCCCTTTATTTTAATGTGGAGGGGAGAACCAATGGGTAAAAGTCTTAGGCTCCACCTAAGGAAATACTTCTCACCTTCAGATTGGAAAAGAAAATGGTCATTTGAACAGGGAGTGAGGCCCACGTCACAGCCATGAGGGTGTGCGCTTGTAAGGACCCTCAGAAACCATGACATGGTCAGGAATGGGGTGTGCGGTGAGGCCAAGTCTCTCCAGGACCCAGTTCTCCTTGGCACTAGAGCCTTTTAATTCTCCTCTGAGTTGGATCTTGTTCCACCAGGGAGGTTGAGAGGTTGGCCTTTTCTTTCCATATTAATTTCCTCCTCAGTCATCAGACTGATGACATTCTGACCCCGCTGTGTAATTTACAAAGCATATCAGAGCGTGTTGTGGGCCAGCCCAGGAGAGGAGCTGGTCACATCATTCATGGTGCATGTGTTGGGGAGGGGTGCTCCGGACGGCCTGGGCTGGGTTGCTGCTTGTGCAGTGGGGGTGGGGAAGGCTCTAGTCATGGGGAGATGCATTGCCCCTGGGTGGAAGGTGGGCTGGCAGAGCCCCTGGGTTTCCCTCTCACCTGGTAGCCTTCACCCACAGAGGACTCTTTCATGTCCACTATTGGCTCTGCTGCTTCTGGCTGCTGGTGTCCTCTTGTAGTGGCTGCTGTGGGGCCATTTCTCTCTCAGACTTAATTTCATGGGAGCTACGTAATAGGAGCAAAATCTCCAGGGTGTGGGGTTTGTATTGCAGACTGTGGCTCCAAGAGGCATCTCCAGGAAAGAAGGGGCTTTGATATCTTCACCCATCTACACAGGCCTGGGCATTTCCTTGAGTCTCAGTGGGAGGGACACCAGCCTTGGGATTTCCTCCTCTTTCTCCGTTTACAATAAAACCGTACTATGGAAACATCATATATGCATGCACCTGGTGCACTTCTGCAGACAGTGGGCTGTGTCTAGCTAAACCCAGCCTACTCTGCTCTAGCTGTTCCCCGAGAGGATTATAAGAGAGGTTGCAGACCCACCTGGATGCTCTGACCTCAGTCATACTGTGTGCCCCAGCTAGGGTAACACGCCATCCTTCAGTTTGCATAAGACTGAGTAAATTCCCAGGATGCAAGACGTTCAGTGCTGAAACCAGGACAGGTCCAGGCAAATTGGGACACTTGGTTATTCTACCTCAGCTGTTCTTCCTCCAGGCCTGCCACTCCATTGGAGTTTTGAGTCCAGATTTCTAGAATGTGCTGCACACTGAAGAAGTCTGTCGGGGGGCAGGTGAGGAAGAGTGAGATGTCTTCTTTTCTTTTTCTTTTCCTATTCTTTTCCAACACATGCATTCACAGTCTTCATTGTGGCTAGCACAGGAGCCTCCACTGGCCAGTGCTGTATTTCCCTAAGCATTTGGTCCTGGCCTGAGGAACAGAGATTTTGCTGTCTTTATTTGTCATCTGGAAGTGCATGGCCTTAAACTTGAGGTTCCCCACAGCACTTCACACTCAGCTGACCGCAGCAGGGCACTCTCTTCTGCTCATTTGTAAAGAACATCCATGGCTCCTGGACAAGACTGTTGCTTAGTAGTTGGCAAATGAGCAGAAGTATTCCCCTCCCTGCAGCTGATGTGTGTACCTGGGACAGTTCCCATCCAAGTTCACATTACATCAGTGTTGGGATTCCATGTGTCTTGGCTTAGGAATCTTGGCACTCAAAGTAGGGGGATTAGGAGCAAAAGAATCACACCTGTCCTGGAAGGAATGAGGGGGGCCTATCTGCTTGGCTTCAAGGGACTCATTTCACTGTTTTGTTTGTTTGTTTATTGTTGTTGTTGGTTTGTTTTCTGATGTGAAATGGAACAGGGGCAAATCTTTAAAGCTGGTGGAGTCAATTCCACAAACAAAGCTTCCCTTCCTTTCTTAAGAGCTTTTTGTAGAAATCAGCCTTGCAATTAGCACTGCAACGTTCCAGCCACCTAACACACTTCCCCACTGGCCTTTTGAAGCAAATAAGTATTTAGAAACTGACAGAACAAAGTCACTTTATTTCCCCTTTTCCTTTACCTTGAAATTGTTCCTAGCCACAGGGCTGGCCATGCCTCACTGTCCAAAAAACTACCCCGATTCAGTATGCAGTGGCAGATCAGTTTAGTAAGGAATAACCCAAGTCACCAAATGCAAGAGAATGAAAAAAAAAAAAACAAAAAAAACACCCTGTTGCATTAACACAAGTATTCTCTGGGCTCTGCGTCTCTGGACGTGCATCTTCCAGAACCTGCAGGCACGTGGCCTGCCCTCCACCTGCGTGGGAATGCATGCTGGATTTACATCCCAGTTACATCGCTTCCAGAAAGACAGGATCTCTGTTGGATGCCCATGAAGCTTATACTGAGTAAATATTGACAAAGTAGTCTAAAGAGCAAATACTTTGACATTTGTAAGGTCCACTGGAAGGTCTTGTATATATTTATACAGCAGGAATGAGCACCGCATACCAATTTTCCTGAACTTGTTCTGACATAATTCTGCATGGAGAGTGTGTGTGCGCAGGTGGCTGAGAACGGCTGAGTGTTCACATGGGGGACAGGGCTGGGGGCTGGGTCGTAGCTGGTCAGGGTATCTCCTCGCAACTGGAATGAACCCACACCTATCCCTGCCAGGAAACCTACCTCTAAGCTTTTCTGAGACCTGCTTTTCCAGAAGGAAGAAAGAAAAAAAAAAGCGACAAAACCTTGTTTTTCCTTTATTACAATGGACGTACTTTTCTTTTTACTTGGTAAAAATTTTATTGATGTTTTTATACTTTATATTTATTAAAGATTGAGCCTCAAAAATGTAATGAGTAAAAAATGCTTGCTTAATTTAAATTGTGAATCTGTCTGTTAAGAAATGCATTAGGGGTAGGAGAAGCATAAGACATATTAATTGACAGACAGGAACTGCTGTCTCTGAGGTTGATACAAGTAATTTATTACTTTAGAAATGAATGCCACCTCCAGAATGTGCTTCATTAATTTCAAATTTAGTTTTAATTTCAAGCTGTTGCCCCTTGAGAAGAATAAGGTGGCAAATTATGTTTGAAGAGCAGATTTTTTTTTTTTTTTTACTCCAAAGAAACACCACATTTTAACTATTTAATTTTACAAATACATGTACCCATCTGGGTTGCTCTGTTTTCCTGAGAGCCCAGAACATATTCTAGGTAAGATCAACACGTACTAATGCTTTTTTTTTTCTTTCTCTCCTTCTCCCTCTCTCTCTTCATTCCATCCTACCTGTCTCTCTTTCCCACCTGTTATCATGGCAGCCTATGTTTCCGAAGAGTTAAAGGCTGCTGCCCTGGTGGACGAAGGTTTAGACCCAGAGGAGCATACGGCAGATGGAGAGCCCTCGGCCAAGTACATGTGCCCGGAGAAGGAGCTCGCCAGGGCCTGCCCCAGCTACCAGAACTCCCCGGCCGCTGAGTTTTCCTGCCACGAAATGGACAGCGAGTCACACATCAGTGAGACCAGTGACCGAATGGCTGACTTTGAAAGTGGCTCCATCAAGAATGAAGAGGAGACCAAGGAGGTCACGGTCCCACTGGAAGACACGACTGTGTCGGATAGCCTGGAGCAGATGAAGGCCGTGTACAACAACTTCCTCTCCAACTCCTACTGGTCCAACCTCAACCTCAACCTGCACCAGCCCTCCTCGGAGAAGAACAACGGCAGCAGCAGCAGCAGCAGTAGCAGCAGCAGCAGCTGTGGCAGCGGGAGCTTCGACTGGCACCAGAGCGCCATGGCTAAGACGCTGCAGCAGGTGTCGCAGAGCCGCATGCTCCCGGAGCCCAGCCTCTTCAGCACCGTGCAGCTGTACCGGCAGAGCAGCAAGCTCTACGGCTCCATCTTCACGGGGGCCAGCAAGTTCCGCTGTAAGGACTGCAGCGCTGCCTACGACACACTGGTGGAGTTGACGGTGCACATGAACGAGACGGGGCATTACCGCGACGACAACCATGAGACCGATAACAACAACCCCAAGCGCTGGTCCAAGCCTCGCAAACGCTCCTTGCTGGAAATGGAAGGGAAGGAAGATGCCCAGAAGGTGCTGAAGTGCATGTACTGTGGCCACTCCTTTGAGTCCCTGCAGGATTTGAGTGTCCATATGATCAAAACAAAACACTACCAAAAAGTGCCTCTGAAGGAACCCGTCACTCCTGTCGCCGCCAAAATCATCCCTGCCACTCGGAAGAAAGTTTCCCTGGAGCTGGAGCTCCCCAGCTCCCCGGATTCCACAGGTGGAACCCCCAAAGCCACCATCTCAGACACCAACGATGCACTTCAGAAGAACTCCAACCCTTACATCACGCCAAATAATCGGTACGGCCACCAGAACGGGGCCAGCTATGCATGGCACTTTGAGGCTCGGAAGTCGCAGATCCTGAAGTGCATGGAGTGTGGGAGCTCGCATGACACCCTGCAGGAGCTCACTGCCCACATGATGGTCACTGGCCACTTCATCAAGGTCACCAACTCTGCTATGAAAAAGGGGAAGCCCATTGTGGAGACGCCCGTCACACCTACCATCACAACCCTGCTGGACGAGAAGGTCCAGTCCGTGCCCCTGGCGGCCACCACCTTCACATCCCCCTCCAGTACACCTGCCAGCATCTCCCCAAAACTGAATGTGGAGGTCAAGAAGGAAGTTGACAAGGAGAAAGCGGTCACTGACGAGAAACCTAAGCAAAAGGACAAGCCTGGCGAAGAAGAGGAGAAGTGTGACATCTCTTCCAAATACCATTACTTGACTGAAAATGACTTAGAAGAGAGTCCCAAGGGGGGGCTCGATATCCTCAAATCCTTGGAAAACACAGTGACATCCGCGATCAACAAGGCCCAGAATGGCACCCCTAGCTGGGGGGGCTATCCCAGCATCCATGCCGCCTACCAACTTCCCAACATGATGAAGTTGTCCCTGGGCTCGTCCGGGAAGAGCACGCCCCTGAAACCCATGTTTGGCAACAGTGAGATTGTCTCCCCGACGAAAAACCAGACCCTGGTTTCTCCACCCAGCAGCCAGACATCCCCCATGCCCAAGACAAACTTTCATGCCATGGAGGAGCTGGTGAAAAAGGTCACTGAGAAAGTTGCCAAAGTGGAGGAGAAGATGAAGGAGCCGGATGGGAAGCTTTCCCCGCCCAAGCGGACCACTCCCTCCCCATGTAGCAGCGAAGTCGGGGAACCCATCAAGATGGAGGCATCCAGCGACGGGGGCTTCCGAAGCCAGGAGAACAGCCCCAGCCCCCCGCGGGATGGGTGCAAGGATGGGAGCCCCCTGGCTGAGCCGGTGGAGAATGGCAAGGAGCTGGTGAAGCCCCTAGCCAGCAGTTTGAGTGGCAGCACGGCCATCATCACCGACCACCCACCCGAACAGCCTTTTGTTAACCCTTTGAGCGCCCTGCAGTCAGTCATGAACATTCACCTGGGCAAGGCCGCCAAGCCCTCCCTGCCTGCCCTGGACCCCATGAGCATGCTTTTCAAGATGAGCAACAGCCTGGCGGAGAAGGCCGCCGTGGCCACCCCGCCGCCCCTGCAGTCCAAGAAGGCAGACCACCTCGACCGCTATTTCTACCACATCAACAGCGACCAGCCCATAGACTTGACAAAAGGGAAGAGTGACAAAGGCTGCTCCTTGGGTTCAGTGCTTCTGTCACCCACGTCCACAGCCCCGGCAACCTCCTCATCCACGGTGACAACGGCAAAGACATCTGCCGTCGTATCATTCATGTCAAACTCGCCGCTACGCGAGAATGCCTTGTCAGATATATCCGATATGCTGAAGAACTTGACAGAGAGCCACACGTCAAAATCCTCCACTCCTTCCAGCATCTCCGAGAAGTCTGACATTGACGGGGCCACTCTGGAGGAGGCTGAGGAGTCGACGCCTGCCCAGAAGAGGAAGGGCCGCCAGTCAAACTGGAACCCCCAGCACCTCCTGATCCTCCAGGCCCAGTTTGCCGCCAGCCTCCGGCAGACCTCAGAAGGGAAGTACATCATGTCAGACCTGAGCCCCCAGGAGCGGATGCATATCTCCAGGTTCACCGGGCTGTCCATGACCACCATCAGCCACTGGCTGGCCAACGTGAAATACCAGCTTCGAAGGACAGGTGGAACAAAGTTCCTCAAAAACTTGGACACTGGCCACCCCGTCTTCTTTTGTAACGATTGTGCGTCCCAAATCAGGACTCCTTCCACGTACATCAGTCACCTAGAGTCACACTTAGGCTTCCGGCTACGGGACTTATCCAAACTGTCCACCGAACAGATTAACAGTCAGATAGCACAAACCAAGTCACCGTCAGAAAAAATGGTGACATCCTCCCCCGAGGAGGACCTGGGGACCTCCTATCAGTGCAAACTTTGCAATCGGACCTTTGCCAGCAAGCACGCTGTTAAACTTCACCTTAGCAAAACACACGGGAAATCTCCGGAAGACCACCTTCTGTATGTCTCTGAGTTAGAGAAGCAGTAGCATTTGCTTTTGATAGAAAGGACTGCAGTTTGCTTTGAGGGAAACTGTGGAAGGCACCTTCAGGCTGCCTCTGACTTGTTGTTCTTGGCACATGTTCTTATTTTAACTGCAGAGAATCACTCTGGGCTGGACTGTTTTGTATAACTGTACAGTGTTTAATAGAGGTGCATAATCAGCTGTTGTTACTGGTAAAATATGAAGGTTAAAATGCAGTGGTAAGTGTTTGGAACTTTGTGTAAATGGGATTTAGTTGTGAGCATCCTCCCGATGCTTCAAGCTGCATGCATTAACAGACAGTTTAATTAAGCATTTATAACGAAATCAGGCACACTTTTTCCACGAGACATGAGTGTGCTGGCATTTCTCACCCTTTCATCTTTAGCCCTCTGAGTACTTTGAAGCACTTTTGCATTAATTTGGTTAAAAAATAAAATAAAATAATAATAATGTATGAAGCTCTGTTTTTTAAACTCCTTACCAGCTTAGTTATAATGAATAATATGAACCTCCATTTATGCAGGTCTGCAGGGGTATAACACGCCTTGAAATTTAAAAGAATATTATTTTCACATTGAAACATAGATGTATATATTGTATAGATTTCAGACTCTCTTATGAAAAAAATGTGATTGTGGTTAAATGACCTTTTTCTTGCATTTATAGCAACAGTGTTTTATGCACCTGCTATGCTCTGGGCATAAGCTGTGCCTATGTATAGTGTATATTTCTTTTTTTCTTTTTTTTAAGGTCTATGGGTTTTGTTTTTTACATGCAAACATTGTAAATTATACAGAAGATACCACAGATAGCATTTATAAAGTATACAGAAACATTATCTGAAAGCAAAGTATGATAGTTTGTTTTGCTATACAGTACATCTATATTGATAGAGGTTCATGTTTAAATTATACATATTTATTAGCATCATATTGTCATTTGTTTTGAACAGTCTGAATAAACGAGACCAGGAAAAACATCCCTGGCAGGCATCAGAACTATTTTGCACATGATTTTTAAAGGTATTTATTAGAAATCAAAGAACGCTCAAAATAAACTCAGTGCTCAAAGGGTTAAGTCTATTTGAAAAGGTTAAAAAAAAAAAGAACAACAACAAAAAAAGAACTTGTACTGTATTTCCTAAACATTGATAAAGCCTTTAAAATGTTTGTACTGTAATACTTTGCTTAAAAGTCACGAGGCATTCTGTGATCCAACCTCTTTCACTTATTTATAAGCCCTCTTGGTTGCTATTCCATATTGTAGGATGCCTTTCTATTTCAATTGGTAACTTTCTGTTTTGTTCTTCCTAATTATTCTCCCAAGATCCCACACTGCAGCTTTATCTTTAGGCTTATGAAAGGTAACCCGTGGTTACCGGCTCTCCAAGTGATTCTGTTCTTCTCCATTTTTGGCAGTTAATTTGCAGAAGTAACTGACAGCTGACACCATATGAGAACCTTTGTATAAAATATTGGCATGTAAACAGCACAGACACCGTAACACACTCTGTGCCCTGTTTGGTTGTTGACAATGAAGCACCATTATGTGACTCTTCATATAACCCTTTTTTCTACGGCAGCATTAAAATTGTCTTTTTGCTATAATTTTGTGTTGCGTTCACAATTATGTCTGAAATGTGCTACGACTAACGAGCACATTAAAATTAAATTGTATGCGATCTGTTTATGACGGAGCTGGTTGCTGCGGCTGCCAGGTGCTGGCAGTCGGAAGCTGTGCGTAAATCAGGGGGAGTTTTAGTGAACTTTGGCGTTTGGAGAGCAGGGAGCACTTACTCAGAGGCAGCTCGAATAGGATCTGCACCGAGAATAAACATTCACAAGAAAGGAAGACATGCCTATAAGGTTAGATGCTCAGTGCAGAAGGGATATTGCCAGACCCCCAGGATCAGAGCTTCCGGTCACACCTGGTGACCTGCATGGGGGTCTGGGGTTTGATCTCTCTTCTGGATGCACGGGGTTCAGGGCCCTGCGCTGTCAAGGAGGCTGATGGGAAAGAAAGCTTTGGAAGGGTGACTCCTTCCTGTTGACTCAGGATTTTCAAACAGCGGGAAACAGAACCAATCAGGTCAGACAGACTTTGGGGTCCCAAGGTTCTCCCTCCTGTGTGAAAACAGCCACAGATAAGCAGGCAGGGGGGTGTGGGAGGAGACTGAACCCATCCACGGGAGGAGGGGGAGAGCATTTGTATGATAATCACAAGCTTTTATTAGCCCCGGCAAATCATGCCAACAAAACGCTGGGAACATCATGTAAAATTGTAAAATACCTTTATTACTATATTCAAACTACTCTTGCAGTTATGCAGAATCATAGCTCCTAACCTAGAATTATACAAATGAGAGATGTTATTACATCCATGTAATACATAAAACACCTCAACTTAAAAAAAAAAACCACCTCTTTTATTAAAAATTTAAATTAAGCCCTTTCAGAGATGTTCGGCAACACGCCTACGGTTTTTCCGCTCATCCCCACCCCTTTTTCTCAAGAGGAGTCCAAATTTTTCTGTCTACTCTGTTTTCTCTCGGCATTCCATCTTTCTCTGGGTTTTTAGGGAGAAACTCACTACAATTTAAAATGAGTTTTTTGGCAAATAGAGAGTGCTGTGTTAGCTAAGCTCTTGCCTTGGGATGTGGGCACACAGGTGGGTTTTACGGACAGGCAGGGAAGAAAGCAGGTTCCCCTCCTGGTGCAGGGCCTGTGCCAGGCCCCATCTTTTCTGTGGTCAGCCCTGGTTCTTTTCTGGCCTGTTCTTTATCCTACTGACCTTTACCTGAGAGGAGCTGAAGGACACATATGTTTCCCTCCAGGACCGGCTCCCCACAGAACGCGTCTCAGGGGACAGAGACATCCTCCCTCCCGTGCCTTCCGCATCTTCACATCCTGGAGCCCAGATTTCCACTCTTGAATTTTTCACAGGTTAAATATAGCATTGGTTTATTAGAATCCAAAGTCCTGCATCTAACAGATTAAACTGACAACACTCTTCCATCACCGCCAGGGCCCACGTGGCTTGAAGGGAGATGGGATTTGTACGAGTGACAGCGGAACCCCGCTCTTGACAGTTTGGGAGAAGGACTCGACACGCTCTGCCCATCTCCTCACCCCACTCCCAGGATCATCTTCTGGGCTTTCCAATTTGGGGTTCGGTGTGAGGATTTACAAGCCAAGGTAGGCCGCAGGTTCTCTCGCTGGTTTGACACCTTGGGCGTTTAGCCGGGAAAGGACTGCTCATATTCCTGGGGGTCCATGAATTAATTTTACCTCTAGAGAAACATCAGAATTGGGCAGTAGGGCTCCAGGCATGAATGCAAACCTCACTTGGCACAATAACAACCCCATAAACCAGGCAGCATGATGGATATGGCTTGTTGCAGTCTCCCCCCACTTGGAAATTCAGGGCCATTTTGTCCTGAGGTTACCAAACCTTTGCCTGGCTAAAGATTGGGCCACTGTCCGGAAGAACCTTTCACCCCAGCCCAGAATGGCCCTGGTTTCCCTGAGATGAGACAGGAAGATGTAAAGTCGCACTCCACGTCTGTTGTAGCGCTCATGTTCTGCGGTTGCTGTTGCCAGAGAGTGAATGGAGGAAGGCATTGGTCGCCGAAGTCAGGCCTTTAAATGGGTGCAGGGAGGAGGGGGATGTTGCCAAGGGAGGGAGGTTTTAATCACAGGTGAGCAGGTGACCCTGACCTCACCCCGCCCAAGCCCCGGCTTGCTGCAGTCCTACTGTATATCTTCCGACCATCACATTTACGCAGTATCTTAAAATAACATTTGTGATAAATGTGCAATTTAACTAATTTATGGTGCTATGATGTTCTCAGGGCTACATGCAAGATGAAAATCTTAAATGGAGCTTGAACAGCTCACTTCACAACAAGAAATCAATATGCCACATCTTAGCAATTCGCTGCAGTCAACATTTAGCAAAAATATCAGTGATGTATCTTTAAGTTTTAGGCAGCAAGAATTCTATAATTAACCAAAATCCTTACATGTAAGTTAGAGAGGGTTGGTTATGATGAGGACCCAATCTCCTTGGCATTTCTATTCTATTTTCATTCTGCAAAAGGAAAAATATATATATTGATAACCACCAAACAGGCCCTTCTCTGCCCTGTGCTCAGACAGAGGTTGTGTGTCCACAGCCTTCCCAGCTGAGTTCAGGGCGGCAGTCTCTGTGGTTCCTTCCTCAAGTTCAGACCATTCCAGCTAGGTGACTTCACTGATCCCCAACCTCTGGCCACCTACAGTTCCACAGACGTGGTGACAAAATACTTAGGAAAAAAGGCCCTCTAAGCCGTCCAGCTCCATCTTGGGGAAGCAGAATTCTGAAGACAGAAACCCGTGAGTGGCAGAGACACAGGAGCTGACGGGAAGCCAGGCTGCATCGAACAAGTCCGGGATGAAAACTATCATCTTTAGACATTTCCAAGTCATCTAATAAAAAAATTTTTTTAAATAAATCCAATGATTTTATTTTTTTCAAATTCATCTGCCACAGTCCTTTTGAGATTGGAAAATTGCAATCGTGTTTTATTCTGTTGACTATTTAGCAGGAAAATAATACACTTTGTATTAGAGGAAGCAATCATACCACTGAAAACATGCAAACTCCAACACCGCTCTTTAATAATAAATACTTTAACTTTAAAATAATAGCTATTATCGTCTTAGCTAATGGAGAAATTACCATCTTTACTCTGCCAGATAGTTATTCTTTTGGTAATGGAAACATGAGCCTTCTTTCTCCCTGGGGATTTATTAGTGAGCATGTGTAATCTTTGGCAAAGGCAGCCTGAACATACATTTCCCCCTGGGACCCTGTGCTGGTGGATGCCTTTCAGCATTCAGCTGACCTCAGAAAACACAGAAAAGGTGCTCAGGCTTGAACCTCCATGCAGTGCCAGGGCTCACCGGCCTCTGCAAAATACACTATAGTTAGCTCTGGAAATAATCTGGCTCATTTGGGTAGGGCTTCAACGCTGTGTCTTAGCATAAAGCTTCAGGGAAGACAAGCTCCTCTGTGACAGAACCGACCTCACCTTCCCGCGTGCCGTGTGGCAGCTTTGTTGCAGCCGAGGGCTGGATTCCGGGTGTCACTGCAGAGCAGCGATCAAACCCAGGGTTTTGTTTCCAGGGAGTTTGCTTATTTTTCTCGCACTCCATTGAGTTTCCACAAGCCAGAGGGAGATGCTGTTTGACTCACGGGTGCCATTTTTCTGTCCCTAAGGATTTGACAGGAGGCGACCCCCAGGAGGATTTTAAAGGCCAGCGAACCCTGGAACTGGTGGGCTTTCATGGTTCCAAGGGCCTGCATCCCAAAGCGCTGGATGATTCAGAACCACATCCCCTGCCCTGCCAAGACAATAGATTAGCCAAATTGTTGGTTAGCGGCCTGACAGTCCATGAAGGCTGGAGCTGTACCAGGCAGTCTAATGATGACTCAGTCCTGGTACTGCTGTGGACACCAGGGGTGGCTTAGATAAGTCCATGGCTTCTGGAGGCTCAGCGTTGGGGTGTCAGTGCCCCACCTCTGGTCCAAAAATCCAGGTTTTAAAAGAATTAAATTCGAATGATAGCAGATCAGAGACACTGCTTTTCTGCAACCTTTGTATAATGTCAGGTACCGACATATTCTTAATAAATCATTCCTGATGATTAAGGTGATAAAAAAAGGTGATCCTTTTCCAGAGATTAACATCCACAATTAGCCAACTCAGGAAGTAGGATACATTTACTTATCTTCTAACCTGTGCTGTCCAATATAGTAGACACTAGCCACATATGGCTATCCAAATTTAAATTAAATTAAAATTTAGTTCATCAGTCAATCATACTAGCCACATGTGACTAGCAGCTACTCTTTGGACAGCAGACACAGAACATTCCCATCATCATAGAAAGTTCCATTGGAAGGCCAGGCACAGTGGCCCAACCCCGTAATCCCAGCCCTTTGGGAGGCTGAAGTGGGAGAACTACTTGAGGCTAGGGCAACATAGTGACCAACCTGGGCCACAGAGTGAGACCCTGTCTCTACAAAAAATAAAAAATAAAAATTAGCTAAGCATGGTGGCGTGCACCTGTAATCCCAGGTACTTGGGAGGCAGGACTGGGAGAATCTCTTGAGCCCAGGAGTTTGAGGCTGCAGATAGTGATGTCTCAAAAAAAAAAAAAAAAAAAAAAAGAAACAAACAAACAAATTTCCATTGGACATTGGACAGTGCTTTCTATACCATGATTTACAAATCAGTTTCCTGGGTAAGAGCTCACACTTTAGTGATGTAAGTGTGTTTCCAGTTCATGGGTATTTCTAAAAATCCTTATCCTGCCAATATGGGCACAGGCAACATTCTCACAGGCTAATATCTCTGATCAAAGCCAAAGACACACGTAATTAACCTTGAGCATAAAATTATAAACAGAAGAGCAGGCATCGGTGTATGAAGTTGCGGATCATTCTCCCTGCTGTGGATATGATCTGGGCTGCAAACTCCAAAGCCCACAGATCTGACGGATGTAGTCGTGACCTTGCTCTGCCCTTAGTCAGTGATGAATCAGGCGGTCCCTGTGCTGTTCTTTGCACCCAACGACTTGGAGACAGACTTAGTTCTGTGGCTGGCATGGCTGTCAGCCTCCATGCGGGGGGGTACTGGGACTCCCTGCCCAGGCACCACTGCAGAACCCATTAGGCCTCTGTCCTGGCCTTTGAAGCCCCAGGCATCAGCGGGGGAGGCCATCCTGCTTTCTTTTTAAAAATTAAAATATATAAATGGGACTTTGGAAATGACTTCTTAAATTTGGGGGGGTTAAGTTTTTAAATTACTGCATTTCAACATTTCACTTTCATTTTTTTCTTCCACAGCAGGAATCCAGGGACACATTTATGACCGTCATAATTGTGAGTTAGAGATCTCCCAGGCCAAGTGAAATGAAATTATGAGAAACTGAAATCTGTTTTAATTGGAGCATTTATGGAAAAAAGAAGTCAGTGTGGCTGCTTTTTTTTTTTCCTTTATGTGACTCTCTTGTTCATGGCCATACCTGTGTCCAGAAACCAGGGACAGGTAAACTTGAGCCAAGAGACAGCTGGGAGGCAAAGAGAGAGAATGAGATAGGTGTGTCTGTCGGGAAGGAGTCATTTTCTTAGCTTAAAAAAAATGGAGGTACGGTCGCCGGAGTTCCGCCTCAGTGACCATGAAACCGAGTCGGCAAAAGCTGAAGGACCCGGCTCCTGAAAGCCTCATCAGGGCTTGTCATTGCTCTAATGAATATCATTTAAATTGCTTTGTATATTGGTGGAGTTTGGATGTCGATTTAATTTGTGCATGTGTTTGAGTTCTTCTGCTTGGCTAGGCTAACAGAGAAGCAGCCGCCTAATGAAAACTGAGTTGGTGACAGTGTGATGAGCTGCAGCCCAGTCAAATGAGTTTGAAGGGCTGCTATGACAGCCCTCAGGAAGAAGTGCATGTGGCTGGAGATAGAGGAAGGTGGCCTTCCTGCAATGCGTGGACCTGCTGGGCAGCAGGGGCTGCTCCGTGCAGCTGAGGTTACTGGGGATAGCACCTGTGGGGACCTCGCTTTGCCCAACCCACCCTCTCTCTAGTGGGCGCTGAGCTTGGGGCACAAGAGACTGTGTCTGTTGAACTGGGGTCTCAGGAATTATCCCCTCCCTGTGTTGAAATGGCATATGGATGGATTCGCCCGGGGAGGCAGCCGTAAAGGTGAGACTCAGAGCTCATCTCTCCAGCAAGCCTTCCAGCCAAGATTGTACAGGAGGTCCTTCCTTATGTTTTGGCAGCCCAAGAAAGCAGAGGCCTTCTCCCACATTGCTTTCAACCCAAGGAGTCATGTCCTGATATTCTTCTCGGGTGGCACAAGCCCACCTCACTACTTTCTTCTTGTATCTGTCTCCCCAGCCATCCTAGGAGGGAGGAGGGCTGTAATCTCTGTGACACCCGTTCATAGATGAGGATTGGGGGATCTGTGGCCTGGCCTGGGCCCCACTGCGTCAATCAGGAAGATCAGCCAGGCTTCTGTTTTCAGAAGCTTTAGAAACACGGAGCATCCGCCCAGTGACAGCCTTACCCAACCCTCCCAGCCCCTATCTCCAAAAGGGCCGTGGTTCTGGAAGGAGTTTGACATTTGGCTCTTGTGTTTCAGTGAGACTAGGGCTTGGGTCTCCTGGGGCTCTGGTTTCATGAGAGGCACCCTGCCAACCCAGATTTTCCTAGGGGTACTGCACCAGTGGGTGGTCCCAGGGAGAAAGAGAGCACACTGCTAATAAAGACATACCCAAGACTGGGTAATTTATAAAGGAAAGAGGTTTAATGGACTCACAGTTCCACGTGGTTGGGGAGGTCTCACAGTCATGGAGGAAGATGAAGGAGGAGCAAAGGCACATCTTACATGGTGGCAGGCAAGACAGCATGGGCAGGGGAACTCCCATTTATAAAACCATCAAATCTCCTGAGACTTATTCATTATTCACTATCACAAGAACAGCATGGGAAAGACCCACCCCCATGATTCAATTACCTCCCACCAGGACCCTCCCATGGCAAATGGGGATTATGGGAGCTACAATTCAAGATGAGATTTGGGTGGGGACACAGCCAAACCATATCACCTGCCTTCTTACTGTACTTGTCAAAGGTGTGACCATTGAACAGATGACCCCTACCTTCACTCTGCTCTCTCCAGCTTCTCATCTCAGCCTTCTCAAATGTTTTCAATATCCCCATTCTCAACAAGCTCAGCATAGTGCTTGGCAATGATCCCAAAGGAGAAGGTGCTCTGAAATCCTGGCCACAGCCTCTGCTCTCTAAATGCCCTCTACCCTCACCCCTGTGTGACTCCCTTCCAAAGGGCAAGTGGGGACAAAAGGCTTCTGAAGTCCAGGAAAAAAAAATGGACTTATTCTCCTAAATGGAACTAAAAGCCAGAGATGTGAGGCACCCACAAGAAAGACCCTTCCCTCTCTTTCTAGCAGCCAAGAGATGGGGGAAGGGTGGATGGAGCGGGGGCAGGAGAAAGAAGGAGATGCTGAGGAGATGGTGCCTTGTGCTTGGGCCTGATGGAGGCTCTGGGGGCACAGGTAGGGGAAGGAGTGGTGGGGGATCGAGGGGGCTTCCAGACTCCTAGAGAATGAGTGAGGGCAGGGCCTGCAAGGGACTTGACCATCATGGCCCATTTGAACATGGAAGGCCTATGGTTTTGTTCTGAGATAGGGTCTGAGGAGATTTCCCCCAAGACATGTAGGGGCCCAGGTCAGTCTCCTGGACCCTGCACAATTCTCAGGCAAGGGCGAGCTCTCATCTCATCTGTGCAGGCTGAGAGAAGGCCCTCAGGCCCTGTGTCATCACCAAGAACAAGAAGAAAATTCCTAAGACCTGCCTTGGCCTTTCATAAGTTTGGAGTCAAGCTGGAGAGAGGAGACATGTATGTAGTCAAAAATCATGCCAAGTCAATGACAACATGCAGTGAATGAAGAACACGATTGGGCAGAAAACAAAGTGAAATTGCAAGGCTCAAACCCTGAAACTTGAAGTGGGCCGGCCAGGAGCACTTCCTTGGGCCGGACAGGGCCCGAGGTGGACTGTGAAGGATGGATGCCACTTGAGCTTGCAGAGAGGGGAGGGCATTGGAGGGCTGGCCCTCTCCTTGGTGGAAACCACAGGGGCTTGGTCCCTAGATGTCCCTCTGGCCCTGCTTTGAGATGGTGAGGCTCATGGTGTCACTTGTCACATCCTAGGGAGTACCTTCTGAATCGTCCAAAGCAAAATATCACCATGACCATTTTAGAGATAAATGCATTTTATTCCATTCCAGTGTGTCTCAGATGGGGATTTATTAGAACTTTATACCACAACTTTTTTTTGTTTTTTGGACGTAGGGCGTTGCTCTGTTGCCCTCCTGGCTCTGCCTGAAGGTCAGGTTCAAGTCGTGTGTTTAGGGTTATGGTCTGGGATGAAAAGGGTCCTATTAATGGGCTTGTAGGTGATTCTTTGTGCATTTTGAGTAATGTCTGTCCTCAATTTGCCAAAGGGGGAATAAGCCCCAGTATGAACTTCTCACATTCCTCAGGGAGTGGCGCCCTTGATTCAAGGACTTCAAGTGATGCAATCATAGCTTACTGCAGCCTTGAACTCCTGGGCTCAAGTCATCCTCTTGCCTCACCCTCCCTAGTAGCTGGGACCACAGGCATGCACCACCATACTTAGCTAATCCTTTTTTTTTTTTTTTTTTTTGGTAGAATCCTTTTTTTTGTTGTTGACCAGGCTGGGTATACCGGTTTCTTGACCTTTTAGGGGTTGCAGGCCCTTTGAGAGATACAATCTCTCTCCTCAGGAGAAAGTGGATACAAGCACCTACATGTATTTGCTTAAGTGTAGGGGGACATGGGCTCCCTGAAGTCCACCTCTAGGCCTTCGTGGTGGATCCCAGTTAACAAACACTGCTCTCCATTTCCCTGCAGAACCTGTAACTCACAGGACACCTGTTCCTCTCCAGGCTCAGGGGCCAGGGGTGCTTGTCAAGATGCTGTCAGCAGGACTTTGCTCAGGACATTAAGCAAAGAAAGGGATTTGGGCTCATGTGGCTGAAGTCCAGGATAAGGGGCTTCAGGCCCAACTGAAAATGGGTGCTCAGTGATGTCACCAGGAACCTGCCCCTCCACCCTTCTCAGCACCCCACCTCGCTCTGACTCTGCCTTGGCCTCAGGCACTTTTCCCTTTGTGGGTGGCTCACCCTTGTGTGGCTCAGCAACCTTCAGGGGAAAGGGGCTTCCTTTCACAATAGTGACAGCAGGTGTGTTCCCACCTGCTTTCAGGCCCAGAGCAGCAGGCCTGGCTCGGCCTGAAGGTCAGGTTCAAGCCATATGTTTAGGGTTCCAGTCCGGGATGCAAAGGACTGGTAGGTAATTCTCTGTGCATCTCGAATAATGTCTGGCCTCAGTTTGCTAAAGGGGGAATGAGCCCTGGTATGACCTTCTCAGATTCCTCAAGGAGTGGCACCCCTGATTCAAGGACTTAAGTTACAATAGGGAGAATCCTAATGAGAAACCAAGGTATGGGATTTTCTTTTTTCTTTTTTCTTTTTTTTTTTTTTTGAGACAGAGTTTTGTTCTTATTGCCCAGGCTGGAGTGCAGTGGCACGACTTTTGCTCACTGCAGACTCTGCCTCCCGGGTTCAAGTGATTCTCCTGCCTCAGCCTCCTGAGTAGCTGGGATTACAGGCATGGACCACCATGCCCGGCTAATTTTTGTATTTTTAGTAGAGACGGGGTTTCACCATGTTGACCAGGCTGATCTCAAACTCCTGACCTCAGGTAATCCACCTCCCTCAGCCTCCCAAAGTGCTAGGATTACAGGCATGAGCCACCGCACCCAGCTGGCGATGGGATTTTTGTGACCCACTGGGAGCAGTTTCTCCTAATGGGGCAGGCAGTGTCTCCTCCTCCTTGGGCCAGAAGTGTAGAGGGGGTGGGCCATGCTGACCTTGAGAACCTCCTGGCCACTCTCTCCACAAGGTATGGCTGGGGACCCCTAACCCAGAGTCAGAGTGGGCCTCTCTGCCCAAAAACTGCTGGTCCTTTTGGTCATGACTTCCTAAACGCTGTTATGGCTGCAGACCTGAATTTACTAGAAAGAGGAACCTTCATTGACTGGCCTTGTCTCTGGCACCTGAACTGCACAGTGAATATTTTACCTGGCACAGGTTGCAAAATGTGACCCATGGACGGAATATGACCTGCCAATTTGTTTGGCTTGAGCCACACCGCTTAAAAAAATAAAATAAAATAAAAACCCACAAAACTTGAATTCATTGCCAAACTTTGAAGATTGGGAGATTTCATACAACAGTGAGATTTCTGGCATCTCCGGATGCCGCATTCCTGCATGACAGCAGGTGGCTGGAACCGGGCAGCAGCTGCCCATTTTAGACAGGACATCCGCTCTCTGGCTGGCCCCGGGCCCTGCTCCTCCCTATCTATCTTGTAGGCTGGGCTCTCCCACAAGCAGGACTGCGATGAGGATTTGAGGGCAGGTAGTTCATTTGACAAGGGAGCCTGGAACATTCAGATAGAAGGGAGGAAGAGGCAGATGGGGAAAAAAAGGAAGCTGATTCCCAATGCATTAAGGGGCAAGCTGCCACTGTAGGCCACTGGTACTTGGTCCCCAGGAACCTCTGTAGGTTTGTGCAGGAAACTCTCATCTTTGAGTGGCCCCACCCCAGGATAAGGCAGCTGATGGTCCACGACCTCCTGCCTGTCACTGGCTGAGGGTGGCTTCCCTGTGCACAGGTGGAATATGTCCCCAATCATAGGGCTTGCAGGAGGAAGGTTTTGGCCAGATGCAGACCGGGAAGATGAAGGAATGTGAGGCCATATGGATACCCCTGCCTCCTGCTGCATTAAACCATTCATGCTCCCATCTCCCCACTGTGCTCCTGTTGGCACCTATTCCACATGGGGTCTTTGATCGGGTGGGAGAGCTCCCAGCAAGGAGGAGTGACTTGCCCAAGGTCACACACTTCATGTCAGCGGCAGAGCCAAGGCTGGAGCTATGGGCCTCCCCCTCCTCCCCCGCTGTTTCTGCTACCCGGTACAACTCATTCCATGGAGACTAGAGCTCTGGTGCCTCACTCATCCGTTTTATTTTATTTAGTTATTTAATTATTTACTTATTTATGTGTTTATTACCCATCTATTTCCAGAGATAACTTAAGGCTTCTATACAGCTCATTAATTGCCTCATTGCTAGCTAGAAACAGTGGGACTGGCTGAGAGGGGTGGGGATGAGAGCAGCGGGGGGCACCCACAGGATCTGTGAGACATGGAAACCTGGAAGCCTGCTGCAGGGCACACTGTCCCCCCTTTCTTGGCCCTGCACAAAATGACATCACGCAGGAAGTGGCCCCATGCAGGAAGTCCCTCCCCCAATAAGTCCCCCACTTGCCACAGGGCACATCTTGCCCTGACCAGCAGGACGGGGGCACTCTGGCTGGGGAGAAGGCAGCTTTCCTTCATGCCTTCACAGCTCCTCATGCTCGCTGCTGGGGGGCAGCCGTGGGCAGCGGGTGGTGAGTTTATGAATGCCAAGAGGAGAGGGGCTGCTGTCACAGCTCCATGCAGCTTTGCAAAGCTTCATAGGATTCTCATCCAGTGCCCACACTCCCCACCCCCTGCCATTTCTTTGTCCTTCCTCCATGAAAATGACCTGTCCTAAAATTAGTGCCAGAATCCACATGGATTCTAATATAATCAAGGTGGGTTCAACGGCCTTGAGAATTTGGAGGAGAGTTTCTTGTCCCTGTCCTCCGGGACCTCCAAGTCCAGGCTCAGAGGCTGCAATTCTGAGCCATCCATCTTCAGACTCCAGCAGGGCAGAGACCCACACCACCCTTCACGATGCTGTCTGCCCTGGCCATTTCTGCTCACCCAAGATGTCCATGCCAGCACTGCCATCAATTAGTCCTGAGGAATGGACAAAGGGGGTTACAGGAAATTAATTTCATCTGGGTTTTCTCTCCTGAGGCCCTGCCTGGCAGTCAGCGCTCTCGACACCCACATGTCCGCAGCCCAACTGTTGTGTCCATCAGCTCTTGTCCGAGTTAACTATTCATTTTATGTATTTTAATTTGGGCAGAACATTTATTTGGCTTAAATTTCCTTTTCAGGGGTTGGAATGTGCCTTCCACTCACAGGCAGAGATGATCTGCTCAAATTTCGTCAGAAGGAGTTTAGTTTACAAAGATAGCAACTGAGCTATTAAAACCAACAACCCCTTTTAAAGCAAACAGACCATTAAAATATAGGAACAGTTTATGGCATAAATAAAATTGAGGATATAGATTATTTAAAGATAAGATTTTCAAGAAACAGGGATAAAAAAAAAACATTTAAATAATTTCTCCACGGTATATATTTTTTTTACAAAGTGAACTTCAAAATGCAAATGCAAATTTTTTAAAAAAAAGCACAGAAAGACATTAAAAACCTATCTTACTAGTAAAGACATATGAAAACGACTTGACTTTTTCTTCTTGATCTGTGTATGATTTTTAAGAGGTGGAGTGGGAGGGGGGAACTCTTCGAATTCATAAATGGTAGCGTTTACCCAGCTCGTGAAACCACATTGTAGAAAAAGAAGCAAGACATTTGCTTCTAGATCATTCTTTGCAGCTGACTGACAGATACAACAATTTTGTCCATTAGTCCGAGCCATTGTCTTCTTCCCTCAGCACAGAAGTACTGTACCGCGGAGGTAGATTTCCACTGCTATGCATATTTTAAGGGTTATTTGGCAACACGGGTAAAGCTAAAAGTAGCCTCTTAATCTAATTAATTGACATTTCTGAATCTTGCTTTCACAACAACACATGGTTTCATGTTCTGGGTTTTAGCACTTGTCAAGCTTTTTTGGAGAATGTTTTGGTCAGAATGACAAGATAATTTGTGACTGAGGCTCCAAGCTAGAGAAGTGTTTAAGGCTATAATGATTTATTATCATCACAGAATAACAAAATTTACAAAGTGTTTCATCAGAATTTTTGAAATAAGTTTGCCACCATAGGAGAATCATTGGGGTGGAGGGGGCTGGGCTCGCAGACAGGGAGGGTTCCGACTTCATATACAAACTCAGCCGTGACTGATGGCTTAACATCTCTCTATGAAATTTATCTCTGCACGTGCCTTGAGAGAGAAACCACAGAGCACTTTTGGAGGACAAGAGGTGATAGAACAAGAACACAGAGAAAATTCAGACCTCTCCCCCGGTTTCTGTAAGCAGGAAACCCGAGTCCCAGCTCCACTTGTAACGTATATGTGGCTGCAGTCAACGATGAATTTCTACATTTTGGCAACGGTCAGAGTGAAAGTAGTCGCACTATCTATAGAAACTTTGAGATGGAGAACACTTGGAGTATGCTACTGAAAATGCAAGAAACACATTTTTGAAAGGATGAAATAATATCACTGAGTGACAGTAAATTAACATGCTGACATTTGCAGACTTTCAGAGCATTGCCATAAAAAGAAGTAATACAACATGACTAATTTGGACTTCTTTATTCCTTCCTTGGGAGAGACAGCCCTGTCCCTCCAAGGCCACCCCTCGGGCTTTGCCTATCGGCGCTTCTTCCTCTTTTGCAGGAAACACTGGAAATTTAACATTCCCCTAAGCTCAGGCATTGCCTCTCAGAGACTCTGGAGAATGTGATTTTTGACTTCTGAGTTCTGAAGATGCTCCTTTGAAAATCAGAGCGGTGTTCAGTGGCTGGCAGAGGGCACACAGACCCAGCCTGCAGTTCTTGGTTTCTTAATGTCCACAGATGTTCT
Organism: Pongo abelii; assembly: GCF_028885655.2. Classification (NCBI taxonomy): domain Eukaryota; kingdom Metazoa; phylum Chordata; class Mammalia; order Primates; family Hominidae; genus Pongo; species Pongo abelii. The sequence continues at coordinate 36,547,342 of NC_072005.2, read as the reverse complement.
GCCTACAGGACGCCAGGGATGGGAGAGCCCTTGGGCACCCTGAGCACCCATTGTACAGATGGGGAGATTGAAGCACAGGAGGATATAAGTTTCCAGGTTGCTTCTCTTACTCTTGAGCCAAGAGTGCAGGCTGAAAGTTCCTCTAGGAGAATGCAGGCATCCTTCCCGGCCACCATGCCCTGCGTTCAAAGTCGGCCTTCTATTTAATATTACAGGAGCCGGCACAGTGCTTGGCACACAGAAAGTGCTGAGAAAACTTGGGCTAAATTCATAATTTTAAAAATGCATGTGGTGAATGGATTCTCATAACCTTTGAGTTCAAGCTCAGTGCCTTCCTAAGTGCTAACACAGCCTGCCTCTCCTTTTCCCTGGTACTTGGGTTTCAGGAAGAGGAGGCCATTCTCTAACTGGGACAAAATGTTCTTTTGTTCCCAGAGCTGTGCTTCCCAAGTGAACGCCACACCCTTCCTGTCCAAATAAACAAATTGACTGCACTCTGACAGCCTAGCCCAGTGCCTGGCACATAGTAGATGCTCAACAAAGGTGCATTTTCTCCCACTAAGGAGCTTCATATTTTTCCTGGAAAAAGACTACCTGGAAATGAGTATATGTTTTAAAAAACTGCTGCCCTGGGAAGCCCAGAGAATAGCCCGTCAGCCAGAGTTCCTCAGTGCATGCCAGGAGAACAGAGCCCAGAGATCAGGTGGGTGCCAAGGCTGAGCTCCCAGCTTCTGCTCAGCCCCAGGTCCCAGATTCTGAACCCAGACCTGACTGTTGAAGAGGAGGAGTGATAATTTGCCAAAGTACACTTTATGTAGTATCACCCGACTGGCTGTACTTAGGCAGGGCACCACGGACAAGAGATGACCAGACATAGACGAGGATGGTGAATCTGACAGAGACCTGGGCAGGGGGACTGGGTAGGATAGAGCAAGAGGGGAACTCAGGCTGCAGAGGGGGAGTAGAGGTTGCTGGCCAGGTCTCAGAATTAGCCAAAAGCACAACAGCAAAGGGACGCAGACCCCAGGTCCTGAGCTGGGCCCTGGAGATGGCTCAGGGCTGAGGCTGAGCCTGCAGGAGGCCCATGTCTGCCCTCTGAACAATTAACCTGGAAAATCAGCACAGGGCAGAGCAGAAGGAAGTATGAAAGATGCACATCATAGAAGTTGTTCTAGTGATAAAAAGTCAAGTTTGAAGTGTTCCTCTCTCCCGTGCAACTGGGCCCACGTCTGTCCCATCAGTGTTATTTTGGTCCCACAAGAGACCTGGGATCTTGGGCTTTCTCTAAGGATTTTCCTAGTGACTGAGACAAAATCCTCAGCCCGGGCTGGAGATGTGATGATTTGAGGGTTCTTAGAGGGTGGGCCCGTGATGGATCACAGAAGAACCACCATTCTCTCCTCTTCCCTAAATGCAGCTCCTTCAGCAAACAGTGACAGCTGCCGTCTACACCCAGCATCTTGAGTTGGAAGAATGAGGGTTTCTAGAGAACATGACCTCCTATTTCTCTTTTTTTTTTTATTTCCAGCAAAAATTGAGTGAGCTCAGACACCCAGGGACAGGTGAGCTCCCAGCCCCATAGGATACCCTCAGTGGCCTCCCTGCCCCTCCCTGCCCTCCCTCTGCACCCAGGATCACAGACCCCAGCCCATGTGCCTAGCAGGGAACGGCCATTTCTCAGACGCATGCTTCAACTGGACCCTACCGGGACAGTCTGAGGATTTGCGAGCTTCAGGCCATGTCGTGGGCTGAAGACTGTTACGAGGTAACATAAGTTGAGAGTAACCTTTCAGCAGAACAGTTTGAGTTAAAATAAAGGGATTGAAAAAGAGTACAATGACCAAAAAAATCTATAAAAATGCAATTGCGCTAATATAATTTTATCACTTATTTAAAAATTTAGTCGACCCAAAAGACTACCAAGTGTGAAATTAAGGAACAGCTCCTCTACTTTTATGGAAATCACTCTTCCTCACTTGTCTAATAGCCTGATTTTGTCAGATCATTTATTTCCATGGTTTTAAAATGAGCTTGACAGACAGAATTTTCTAACACCACTTTACTGCAAATAAGAACATCATTTTCGCTTATTAAAACTGAAGCTTAGAGAAAGCATTAAAATTAACAGTTCACTCTGCTTTAACCTTTTGAATACTGCCGTGACTTTACACCACCAACTATGTGTAAGGAAGACCGTGGGGCTGGGGTTGGATAGAGAAGGTGGGCCCGGGCATGGATTCCAGACCTGCCAGGACTCACAGAGAACTAACACTCTACTGGAAATGGCTGTGATGGTGCCTACAGGAATCGCCCCGATGGGTCACTGAACAGCAGCTTTGGGAAGCCAGCCCTAGGGCCCAGGGGAAGCCAAGAGAAGGCACTTATGCTAAGCTGTGGCAAGAGACCTGCATTTCTCCCCGGGAGACTACATTGATTGACAGCTAGTCTCCGAGAATATCAGGCATCGGTCCTTCCTTTCCTTATTTCCTTTATTCAACAGACACTTGAGCGTCTTTCATGGACAAGGCACTGTGTTAGGCACTTGCGATAAAACAGTATGACCGAGTCCCTGTCCTTGGAGAGCTGATCAGATCAGTGGGGGAGACAGACCGTAATCCAAGAAGCAAATAAACATTTACTCTCATGCCTGATAGGGTGCTGCTGGCTGCGGAGAAAACCAACGCAGAGCCAGGGAGAGACTCATAGGAAGTGCTTGTTGAACAGAAGGGTGATTTCCCTGGCTGAGGACGTGGAGCAGGGGTTTGCAAGTGGCCTCTCCTGGCCATCAAGACAGCCTGCAGCAGTCCTGTTCCATGTCCTGTGGCTGAGGCCTGGATCAAGGGCTTTACTGGACAGAACAGCTGGAATCTGCATTCCTGTGTCTGAGAGCTTTGTCCAAAACTTGAGAAAGCCACTCCACCCTCATGGCTGGCCCCGAGAGCCGGAGAGCTTATACCCTTGGGAGCTGCTTCCAACCAATGATGGACAGGGACTTTGGGCAGGGACTGGCAATTGTGTTGTAAGATACCATGGATGGGTCTGAACCCCAGCTCCTTGCCTCTTGTAGGGGGGAATAAGCCTGGGATGTATGTTTCCGGGAGTCTTCTCATGGCATTAAGCTGCAGTCACCCAGTTTATCAATTACCCCAATCTCACCCCCTTAACTGGGTGCCATCCTTCACCCAGTCCCCTCCCTGTCTCCCTTGCACTTCCCAAATCAGTTACTTGCCCTGGAATGCTTGGCTCCAAGTTTGGGAAAATCTAGCCCTCGGCAAAGACCCATGTCAGACAGCTGGGGCTGATGGCTTTTGCTTTTCCCTAAATCCCCCGTCAGATCTCCTTTCGTGCCCAACTTAGAACTCTCAGACTCAAGCCTTTTTATAGGGACCACTCTGCATAGGTGCTGACTAGTCCATACAGAAGCAACCAGAGCAGGCAGCAGGTCAGGCCCAGGGACAAGCCCCTCACATCTTCCCTGGGAGGGTCTGAGACTGCAGCGTAGCCACCCAGTGCAGCCTGCCCAGTCTGTGCTCCCAGGCAATCTTAAACCGCAGTCTTGGGGCCAGCCTGACCAATAGCAGAGGAGCCTTCCTTCCCCAGAGTGGATAATTTGGAGTCATTTCATGGGGTCCTCCAGAGGTGTCCTGGGGTAGAGCCCCAATGCCCACAGCAGTGGTGAATTTGATGGTGTGTCCTTCAATTGGCTGGGCATCTGCTGCTTTTGCCCCTCCTTCCCTCATCCCTGCTTACAGGGTCATGTTCCGGAATAAACTACTCACACATACTGTTTTGCCTCAGCTCTGCCTTCAGAACACTCAGGCTAAGGCATCAAAGGGAATGAGAGTCACTCAGACACTCTAGGTGGCTTTCCCAGGCCAGCCCTCTGGGGCTGGTGTCTGGGCTTAGCTTCTGAGCACACAGCTCCCCACGGCTCCGTCCTGCTCCCTCGCCACCCTGAGTAGCGCAGCCCTCTGTGCCTTGGCTTACATCCTTCCCTCTGCTTGCAATGTCCATTCTCTCTAACGGCCTCTGTGCAGCCATCTCTGGCTCTCCTACAAAGTGCTCCCTGAAGCCAGGGAGGAAACACCTCTTCTGGAGCACCCTCCCCGGAGCACTCCCCACACCAAAGGCCACAGCCGTCAACAAGACTGACCGACAGGACTGCTGTGGGATAGAGAGGGACAGGAAACACAGAGGAACTCACTACTCAGGGCCTGGCTCCTGCACACCCACCGTGGCGGCCTTGCTTTCAGTCACCTGTAGCGTGTCCAGTCCTGTCCTTGGTGCTGTGAGTAGGACAATGCTGTGGGATGGAGATCGAGAGAGGGAATACAGAGGAATCGGCCAGGCAGACTGTCCAGTGGCACGAACCCCAGTGAGAGCTGCAGCCTCAGGCCCACGGTGGTGCTGTGAGGACAGGCAGGCAGGGCAGTGACCCTGTGCAGGGAAGGCCCCTCCGTCAGGAGCCGTCACTTCCTCTGAATGGAGGGCCGTTCCCATATTGGGAAACTTCTCTGTGCCTGGCACATAGTAGATAACCAAGAAATGATGAATGAATGGAAAATGAAGGCATATGTGATAAAAAAGAATGAACATACTCCGTACCTGTTTGCTGTGTGTGTTACAGCATCACAGCGCCTCTGCCTCATATGCCCCGGGGAATACCCCCAGGCACAGAGAGTCACTCCCGAGGCCCTCTGGGCAAACATCTGTCACTACTTCATGTTGCAGTCTGCTTACAGGTGAGTCTCGCCCCAGCCTGGGAGCACCTGAGACCTGAATCTTTCTCTCTCTCTACTGCACCTGGAAAAGGGCCCCCGCAGAGAGAGAGCTGATGGGGCTGGGCGGCAGGCATGTGCACGGAGGGTGTGTTGGATTCTAATGAGATGTAAAGGGATTCTTCACCAGACAGGGAAGACTAAAAGCAAGGCCACCGTGGTGGGTGTGCAGGAGCCAGGCCCTGAGTGGATTCCTCTGTGTTCCCTGTCTCTCTCTATCCCGCAGCAGTCATATGAGGGGAAAGTCACTTTATAACCCCATTTCACAGAAGGGGAGGAAGTGAGCCTCGGGGAGGCTGAACATGGGGACCAAGGCGGCATGCTTGTATTGGTGGAGAATGACCACGCACTCAGTTTTGGCGCCACCCCTGCACTCTCCTACTGCATCCCCTGTACCCCGCACCCCTCCCCTCCCAGTGACTGGATCGTCCCCTCCTGCCCTGGGCAATCTCAACTTCTGTTACACGGTGCACATTAAGCTTCTTCCCAAGACTGCAAACACCTCACTCATCACCCCAACACTAGCCCCTGAGCAACACTTGGACAGGATTGGCACTTAGTAAGGGGGGCTTACCTGGTTCTTTTAGATGTAGAGGCCATGAGATGCCCCCAGATTTCTAAGGACAAGGGATTCCCCATTCCCTGCAGAGAAGGATACAGAATTCCCATGCACAGACCCCTCTGCTGCTGCTATGCCTGTCTTAGGGCAAGCTGACCCCGCCCCCAGAAACCCCAGGGGTGCTTGAGTGACTGTGACACCAGCCAAAACCACACACAGCCGCTTGGGGAGCAGCTGTAGTGACAGGTGTCCGTGGCGTGGCTTTGAATGGGAAGGGAGCTCAGGTCGTGTTAGCCCGGCGCCCCTGCCATGCATAAAAGAAAGGGCACAACTCTTGGTAGTAAGAGCAGTGATTTGAAAATAAGGCCGGGTATGATTCTGAGGCAGACGCAAATCCCCTAGGCCTTCAGTGACGTTGTTCTGAGGATGACACATTCCTGCAACATGGTGAGTTATGAAGCAGGCCTGGAGTTTCTGGAACACCCAGGCTGCCTCCCCCTCCAGCCAGCATCTGGGGTTTCAGAGCAGCTTACTCTGTCCCCCTGCAGAGGGTAGCAAGCAGAGTCCGTCCTCACTGCCCCCAGATGTGTGCTATTTGGATTCACCATTGCCTACTGCAGAGGGGTTTTGGGGGAGTTCAAAACACTCTGCAACATTTGGTTGGCGTTCCCCATTGACGATCAACAGTGGAAACCTCATCTCCTTCGTTTTCCTCCTCCAGTCACCAGAAAGCCAGGAAAGCATGGAACCAAAAGCTGATTCTTTGTCTGATCAGAGTCTCTGGAAAGGAAACCCAGACTCTCCTCTAGCTAGGAGGATGTTGGGCAAAGTTCATTATCATTCATTGAAGTGACTTCCTTCCTTCCCCACTCCTGCTGAGGCACCTGCCCCAGCACCACCTTCTCCAGATGCTGGCCAGGTGATAGCTTTTAGATGCTGCAGTCCTTCCTTGCAGACTTGAATCTAAGTGTGGCCTTGTCCATCAGCATCAGGGCACCCCGGGGAATGACTAAGAGGATTCATGGGTGACTTCAGAGCAGGCTGCTTCCCGCTGTCCTTGGACATGCACCAGCCCCATTGACTGCAGTTTCACAGAGCAGGTCGGAGCCCAGACTGGTGACTCGGCCCATGGGGATCACACAACAGCTTAGGGCAAGAACTAGAACTTGAACTCTGCTCCTCCAAAATGTGGGAAAGCAGAGAGGCGGATGGCCTGAAAATCACCCGCTGCATTGAACGGTATCTGTTTACAAAGACAGGAACTCAGAAATGCATCCATTGTGGCAAAACAAAGCCTCACAAATATGAAAGCCAGTGCACTCTCAGAGAGGGTGAGCCATAGCGTGTTTTATATTTCAGCCCTGGGGATTGGTGCTGACTGCACCCCTTTCCTCCAGGGCCCACAGCCCAGCCTGGGCTCAGTTCCCAGCGTATCACAGTTTCACTGCACCTGTGCAGCATAGCTTTGTGGTGACTCACTCCTGCCTCCTCTGCAGGCCCGGCCGTGCCGGGGACCAGAGCGTGTACACCCTTGGGCACAGCACTCTGGTACCCAGCATCCCTAACCAGGCATGGCCTTGAAGCTGTTCATTTTGCCCTCATGCAAGTGGATGGACCAGGGGATGCTAAGACCACAGGGTATTTGCCAGTGGGTCTCAGGAGGCTGGCTGGTCAGCAGGTCACTCAGTCTCCCATTCAAAATCTGCCAGGTGCCCAGGACCTGCCTGGCAAGGTACCCAAATCCTTGCAGCAGAATTAGTATGGGAGGTTGTCTATGAGCCGGTCTGTTCTGTAGATGGGGGTGGGGAGGAGAGTAGTGTTCAGACAAGAGCAGGAGCTCCTCTGCCTCAGTCACACCCAGCTGTCCTTTGACAGCCTTTGACAGCTGGATGTGAAATTTCCTTAATTTTGAGATTGCACTGGCAAATCCTGCTGCCATCTTTGCTGAGAAATTGCCACACATTACAGAAGTAGTAAAACTCCCTCTTCATTCCTGTCCCTTTGCTGAAGGGACAGCGGTGAACTGGTGGGTGGGGGATGGGGGGTTGGCCCTTTCCACCCGTGTTGCGAGGTAGAAGTATATCATCATTCCGTGCTTATATGTGCACAGGAAAGCGTACTCATGCGTGCACAGACTATTGCTTTTTACATATATGATCATTTTGCAGTTGGGTGCAATGATTCATGCCTGTAATACCACTACTTTGGGAGGCTGAAGAGGGAGGATTGCTTGAGGCCAGAAGTTTGAGACCTGCCTGGGCAACATAGCAAGACTTCGTCTCTACAAAGATTAAAAAAAATTAATAATTATTCTGCACATGTTGTTGGAGACTTGGTTTTCTCAGGCCCTTCAGCTTTTCTGTTAACCCCTGTGGAGGGGCACACAGTTGAGATGCAACTTTGGGCGTTCAGCCATTTCTCTGCCAAAGACATCTATGACTGTTTTCCTTTTTTTAATCTTAAAAAAAAAATCCTGTTCTTTCTTGTTCTTCTGTTGATCCATTTGCTGCATTTTTCTCTGAAAAGTCTATGTGTGTCTTAGAAACCTTAGCTCTTGTACTTGAACTGCTTATTTTGCTAGTACAATGAAAGTGACTCATCAGTGATATTTAAAGCCCCTCTAATGACCCCAACTACCCCTGTCCCTGAGAACACCTTGTCCTGGGATTTGCACGAGGATACCTCACCCTGAATATGCAAATAACCTTTAGAGATGGTTTCGATTAAACTAAGCAAGTAAATGTTTGACGTGCACTAGGACTGTATTATCAAGATCTATATATTATGTTTTTACCTAAATGTATGTGCAGAGAAAATTAAAATATCTATACTGAATATTTTCAGCACTTGTCTAATATACATTTTCTTGTTAAATCCTCACCATAATTCTATGAGGCTAATACTATTATTATTTGTGCCTTATAATTGAGGACATAGTAGTGGGCTGAATGGTGGTCCCCAAAAAGATATGTCCACATCTTGATCCCTGGAAACTGTAAATGTTTACTTTATTTGGAAAAGGGGTCTTTGCCAATGTGTTAGTCCATTCTCATACTACTATCAAGAAATACCTGAGACTGGGTAATTTATACGGGAAAGAGGTTTAATGGACTCACAGTTCTGCATGGCTGGGGAGGACTTAGGGAACTTACAATCATGGCAGAAGGCGAAGGGGAAGCAAGCAACTTCTTCACATGGCAGCAGGAGAGAGAGCTGCAAGCAGAGGAAACGCCAGATGCTTATAAAACTATCAGATCTTCTGAGAACTCACTATCATGAGAACAGCATGGGGAAACTGATCTCAGGATCCAGTTACTCCCACCTGGTCCCGCACTTGACATGTGGGGATTATAATTCAAGATGAGATTTGGTTGGGGACATGGAGCCAAACCGTGTCACCTGATAGAAGTGAATCAAGTGTCTGGAGATGTTGAGATCATCCTGAGTCAGGTGGGCCCTGACTTCGATGACATGTGTCCTTACAAGAGACACATGGGGGAGCTGGCATAGGGAGAGATGGTGGAGCAAAGACAGAGGCAGAGATTGGAGGGATGCAGCCACAACCTCAGGAAGGCCACCAAAAGCCAGAAAATCAAGAAACAGATTTTCCCCTGAAGCCTGAGGGAGCATGACCCTGTAGACACCTTGATTTCTGGCTTGCAGCTTCCAGAGCTGTGAGAAAATAAATATCTGTTGTTTTAAGCCACCAGGTTTAATATCATGGCCTCAGGAAACGAATTTACACACGAGACTTAGAAGGTTGGAAACATCTGCAGGTTACGCAGCACCCCAGCACTACGCCCTGTGCCTCAGTGCCCTGGGGTGCTTAGGGATACAGAGGAAAACCATGTACTTCCAGCCCTGGGAAACCACCCAAGCTCCAGGCCTCCTGTGGGGACTGAAGAGGGGAGCTCTGCTGAGAAGCCCTGTGAGCAGAGGCGGTTTGGTCCAGCATCAGTGCTGCAGTGGGTAGGATGCTGGGGTGAGTGTTCTAGATAGTTCTGCTGCTCTCAGCCCTGGCTCTGTGGTAGGTCCCGCTCCACCTCCACAGGCAGGAATGAGAGCAGGAAGGGTTCATTCCCACTCAGCACAGCCTGCTGCATCTTCTGGGGACCTTGGCTTGAGAACACCAGATGAACTGGTGTAGGTGGCCAAAGATGTGCCCACTGGACAGGTGCAAAGGTCCCAGGAACTCATATCATAGCAGAGTTGGGAGGCGTGGGGAGAGGGTGGGGCTGGAACAGCTTCAGAATTAGAAAGACCACCTCTTCTGCTTCCCAGGGAATCCTTTATCTTCAGGGTCTCAGCTTCATTTGCTGTGAAGCTCAAAAAGGTGCCTGTTGCACAAGTACAAAAGATCCCGGGCACCCATGTCACTAGGGAGCAGGAGGCAGGGTGAGGCCAGAACAGCTTTGGAATAAGGAACAACTGGTTTGGAATTAGCAAGATCACCTCTTCTGCTTTGCAGGGAAACCAGTATCCTACCAGTATCCTCTGGGTTTCAGCTTCCTTTGCTGTGAAATGGACTTCCTAAGGGGGCTAAAGCATGCTCTGAAATGGGAAGAATGCAGGCCCCAGGCAGGCATGTCCCCTGTATCTGTATACTCCTTGCCCTGGGACAGGATCACAGAAGGGCCTGCAGAGCATGGGGCTCAGGAAGAGGCCCCTACTGCCCAGGCCTGAGCACTGCACTGAGTTCCAGGGTTTTATTTCTGGAAGGCTTCCAAGGCAGAGAGAAGTCTTCAAGAGCCACCCTAACTCCATTTCCTCCCAGCCCTCCAGAATCTTCTACTGTGTTTGGTGGCAAAGCAGGCTCTACCCTCAGCTTCCCAGTGGAAAGGTGGGTGGGGCAGGGCAGGGTGGTGTGCCTGCCCCTCCCTGTGGTCAGACACCAAACCTGACCACAGGTACATCAAGGTGGTGAGCACTCCAGCTGCTCTTTCCATGAGGAGACACTGCCCCAGCCTACTGCTAGCCTAGCCAGGGCAGCCATTCCTCAGATGACAGCAGCTACTGCCATTTACTGAGCACCTACTATGTGCCAGGCTCAGTGCTAAGCAGTACCTCTAACTTGATGAAAAATATGATTCTTGTCCCCACTTCACAGATGAGATGACAGCACCAGCCGGCTTCTGCAAATGAACTGACACATGGGTGTCTTTTCTGGAGACCATGATTCAATAGCCTGTCTTCCTCCAAAACGGTTTTATTATAAAAAAATACTTAGCATATTCCACTTAGAATTGTAGATATTTCATATCTTTTGCTTATTACAATGCACCGTGCTAAGCATCCATTATTTAACTGTGCACTGGGTGTAATCATTCTTCAGGTACTGGTATGCCAGCAATAATTTACATCCTGTGTAAGGAGTTGGGATGTATCCTCTACCTGTGTGGATAGAGCTGACAGCAGGACAGAATATAATTGTTCCAAAAAGCCACACTTGATAGTTAATGAATGAGCGGGTGAGGATTAGAAATGGGGAGATCCACCAGCGTTTGTGAGAGGTAAACCAACAAATAGAAGAAGAATGTGTTCTGTTGGCTGTCAGGGAAAATTTTTGCAACGCAAAAGGGAAAAGATGATTTAGACTCAAGGGTAACACAATGTCTGCTTGCAGGTATAGGGGCGAGGAAAGTCATGCTCATAGATGTGCTTAAAGGTATATTTTTAAGAGGACTTAGCATTTCCTTCAGTGCTTTTAAGATGTCAGAAAGATTTGGCTGTGCCTGTCCATGTGTTCACTCAACAGGTGTGTCCCGGGCATGTGCTGTGTGCCTGGTGCATGCAGCCTGGGAGCTCTTGCACCAGGAACAGCTCAGAGCAACAGCTCATGTCCCTCTCTGAGTCCAGGGGAACCAAGGCTCCAGGGAGGATATATTTCTGTATCCCCAGGAAGCAAATGTGGATGATAATCACAGTCATTGCTGCTAGTTATTGACCACGGAGTGTCTTTCAGGATGCTGCGTGTTATCTGTTATCTCCATGATGACAGGAGGAACTGGACAGTGCTGTCTTTATATGTCACCCTGGAGGAAGCTGGGGCTGGGGAGACGGAGAACCTGCCAGAGGGAGGGGCGGAGGCCTGTCTGGCCCTATCTCTGGGCTCTCCCTCCATCCTGAACTGTGGATGCTCAAACCCAGAGCTGTGACAGCAGGTCTCAGTGGAGGCGTATTGGGGGTTTTGTCAAAACTGAACCTTTTCCTGCCCAAGGGGAAAGAGTTAAACTGCCTGAGGAATTCAATTTTACTTTGATTCTATGAATTCTATATTTTTTATATATTAAGCTTCCCTTTGGAGAGTGTGTGTGTGTGCGCGCGCGCGTGTGTGTGTGTTTAAGTGGACAGCAGCCACTCTGCAGTCGGTGCCAAGGTCCCTGTTCAGTTGATCCATGCAGACAGGGAGCCTGCTGGCCTGCCCTCTAGTGCCAAGGACTGCAGCAGCCTGGGACCGTCTTCATATCAGTCCTCCAAGTTTCCAAAGCTAGATCCAACCGCGCTGGAAAAGCACATGCGTTTCAAGCATTGGACGGGCTATCCTGCCCCTCTGAATAAGCGGACACCTAGCTTTTCCTACTTCCTCAGGCTGCAGGTGCAGCATTGACAGATCACTGGAGCCCTGGAACTTTATTCAATAAAAAGCTTCTGCAACCCAACGGGACACTGACTTGGCCCCTAGGCAGAGGCTCCTCACCCACTCTGTGCTTACTCTTAGCTTCTCAGGTACTTGAGGCCCTCACCTCCCTGTGTATTTCAGTGATGGTCTTGGGAGTCGCAAGCGAGCAGGGAGGGACTAGCCACACTCTCATCTCTTGAGCAGGTTCTAGGGGCTTGGCTCAATGCTAGCTGCTCTCCACTCAAAACTGCTCAAAACCTGCTCCATCACCCCAGTGTCCTTTGATTTAGGATTAATAGTCCTGTTTTAGAAATGAAGGTTTTGAAAGGCCTTACTGTCTTCCTTTCTCTTGGCCGACATTTGAATCTGAACCCAGGTATTTTTCTTTTTCTTTTTCCTTTTCCTTCTTCTTCTTCTTCTTCTTCTTTTTTTTTTTTTTTTTCAAACAGGGTCTGGCTGTCTCTCCAGGCTGGAGTGCAGTGGTGCGATCATGGCTCACTGCAGCCTTGACCATTGAGGCTCAAGAGATCCTCCGTCCTCAGCCTCCCAAGTAGCTGGGACCACAGGCACAAGCCACCATGGCTTGCTAGTCTTTTAAAGTTTTTTTTTTTTTTTTTTTTTTGTAGAAATAAGGTCTTGTTATGTTGCCTGGGCTGGTCTGGAACTCCTGGGCCCAAGTGCTGGGATGACAGGCAGGGACCACTGCTCCCGGCCTTGGACCCAGAGTTTTGAGTATTCTGTATACACAGCTTCTCCGCAGTACTGGCCAGGTTGTTGACTCTGACATCTTGGTTGGAGACCCTGGTTGCTTGCTGCAAGTTGTTTTGTCTACCCCTTTATTTTGCCTTTAAACTTGCCATTTCTTTTTAAGTTTGTAATTTCAGGCTTACAGAAAAGTTGCAAGAATTCTCATATTCTCTTCATCAGATTCCCTAATTGTTAGCATTTTACCAGCTTTTATTCTTTTCTCTCTTTCTCTCTCTTTTTATGTATCACACTGGTATGACTTGGCTGTGTCCCCACTCAATCTCATCTGAATTGTAGCTCCCGTAATTCCCATGTGTTGCAGGCAGGACCCGGTGGGGGATAAGTGAATCGTGAGGGAGGTTTCCCATACTGTTCTCGTGGTAGTGAGTAACTCTCACGAGATCTGATGGTTTTATAAGGGGTTTCTGCTTTCATTTGGCTCTCATTTTCTCTTACCTGCTGTCTTGTTAGACGTAGCTTTCACCTTCCGCCATGATTATGAGGCCTCCCCAGCCATGTGGAACTGTGAGTTTATTAAACATCTTTTCCTTTATAAATTACCCAATCTCAGGTATGTCTTTATCAGCAGCTTGAAAACAGACTAATACATACATACACACACAAACACACAGTGTAATTATGTGTATACACACACTTTAATTTTTCTGAACCATTGGAGAATTAACTGCAGGCCTGATGCTCTTTCACCCACGAATACTTCAGCGTGCATTTCCCATAAACAAGGATGTGCACTTCCATAAACACAGGAATTAGAAAATACACAAAAATCAAGAAGTTAATATTGATAGGATAACCCATCATCTACAGGTTTTGTTCTGATGGGGCTGATTATCCTAATACTCTCCTTAGTGGTGGAAGGAAATCACAGATCGTGAGTTGCCTTCGGTGCTCATCTCTCCTTGGCCTCCTTTTATGCCTTTAACTTCCTTTGTGTTCCACGACACTGACGTTTTTGAGGGCTGGAGGCCGGCTACTGTGTGGATCGTCCTCAATTTGGGTTTTTTAAATCCTGATATTTTATGAGGATTAGGTTTGCATTACGCATTTCTGGCAGAAATGCCACCAAAATGGTGCCTTGGTCTCCTCGGTTCTTCTTGTCAGGGGGCACAAGGTGTAGCTTTGTCCCATGATTGGAGTTGCTAATCTGGATGTCTTGGTGACAGCGGTGTTGCCAGCTTTCTCCATTCTTAGGAAAATGTCCTTTTCCTTTGAAATAAGTAAGCGTCTTATGGGAGATATTTCAAGACTATGTAAATATCCCCTGTTATTCCTCAAACATCCCTTCAGTAGTTTTAATATCCGTTGACGATTCTTGTTTGATTCAAGGATGATGATGATAGTTGCCAAGAGGAAATTTTTCTAATTATAGTATTCCTTCTACATTTACTAATTGTCTTTCTACTGCAAGGAAGAGCTTTTCCTTCTTTTTCATTTATTTATTTATATCCATGTAACTGGTGGAGGCTTATTTCAGTCAATAAATCATGATTTTCAATCATTATTTATTTTTGTGTGAAATTTGCCTCATATTTGGCCAGTGGGAGTCTCTGCAAATTGGCTTCTTTGTCCTTTTGATATGTCCCTGTTATTCTTTGAGCATTTCCTTACTTTTTGGGACCAGAAGTTTCAGCCTCATCTTGTGCTTTCTTGGTTGCAGGCCTGCAGTGACCATTCTGTAAGTGGCCCTGTTTTCTCTTAGAGGAGAATGGCATAGAAACAAACACCTCCATGCTAAGTATGCTCATTGCTAGTAGAGTTCCATTGTTTCCAGGTCCTCTGTGCATATACATATAAACAATTTCTTTATCTCTTTCCTTCTCTCCCCTGACTTCCCTAACTCTCTCTCCCTTCCTCCCTTCCTCTGTCCCTTTTTAAACCATGAGTTTTTACTTAAACCTTCAATTTCAATCCAGCACCATAGGGCTTATTCTATCTCCTCCTCCCCTTTCCAATTTTATACTCCTTTCTCCAACAATGAGAAACCTGGCTTTGAATGATTATAGTGTATTTATTTGTTTGTTCAGTTGTCAGCTATTCATAATCATTTTGTGTCAGCTATTTTAATTTTTACTGTCAAATTTATGTTAATTGCACAAGTAATACATGAACACATTCTTTTTAAAAATAATTTTAAATACAGGTAAGGAAGATTGTTTCCTCCACATTCTCCCATACCTTCAGGTCTAATCAATATGATCAATTTGGTATGAATCTTTCCAGACATTTTTCTGAGCCTTATACACCCACAGAAATTAGAATTGTAGTGTTTTGACTTATTTTTATATAAATGATTTGATAGTGTATACTCTGATTAGCAACATACTTTTTTTAAATTAAAAAAACAAACTCTTGGAGACTTTTGATGTTGTGACATGTCAATTCACTTCATTGCAGCTTAACTCGAGATGCTGAACAATAAGAGAAGTCTCTGAGGTCTGAATACTATTTTAGCATGGCTCATCTATGGAATATCATGTAGTACTTAAAAGGAATGCCCAGCCATTTCATGCACATCAGCAAATATGTCCCTAGAGTTGCTGCAGAGAAGTAGGATTGTTGGGACTTAGGACATTTATATTTTGTAATTAAATAAATATTACAAATGGATTCCAATGTGGCTGCACTGGGAGCCACACTACCTGCGATGAATGCTGAGTGTCTTCTTGGGCACCACAAGATGGGTTGTAACAGCCCCTACCACTCTGTCAGAGGCAGGGAATGCACTCTTGAGACTGCAACTATCTTGAAGCATCCAGCTTTGTATGGAGACCCCATGTAATCCTCTGCAAGGCTGGTGGCTGGCTGGAGGGCTCTATCAGGTCTTACAGTACAGGAGCAATGATTCTCACATGTCCAGAGCTCCCATCTGATAGTGCAGTTGTCAGATGTAGCTTGTGTTTTAACTACACAGAAGCACTCTGTTACCAGGCAGAAGAACCTTCTGTGTGAGATTTTGTATTGTTTGTTTTGAATTTTGTCTATTTTAAAGATAGGCTGGAGGAGATAGGGGTGACCTGAAACCTTGTAAGCATCAATATTTCTTTTAAGAGTAGCTTCTTGTTTCCTAGTCAGATTCATATGAGCAATAGCCCCTCTATCTTTTTTGCCATTTTCCTTCCACGTGACTGCTGTGCCCATTATCTTATTTTAGTTCCTTGCCTCTCCGATGAGAAAGGTGAGACAAGTTTTTCCCATTTTTCAGCTTTCTCCTACTTAAGGTTGCACAGCCAATGTTGGGGCCTGGACTCAAATCCAGACCCCAGACTTTAACTCCAACATTTTTTCGTAAGTAAGATTTTTGTTTATTGTATATTGACTTGCAACAATTGAAAAATATAGAACATTATAATAAAGAAAAAAATAATAAATCACCCGTAATCAACACTATCATCCAGAGATAATAACACTTGTGAATATTTTCCTCTATACTTTGTACATATATAACAAATTACATAGAGTATTTATTTGACTGCTTTATATTGTAAGCATTTTCCAATGATATTAAATTTTCTTTATAAGATTTTAGGCAAGGAGCAGTGGCTCATGCCTATAATCCTAACACTTTGGGAGGCTGAGGTGGGCAGATGTCCTGAGCCCAGGAGTTCAAGACCAGCCTGGGCAACATGGTGAAAACCTGTCTCTACAAAAGTTTCAAAAATCAGCCAAGTGTGGTGGCATGTGCCTGTAGTCCCAGCTACTTGGGAGGCTGAAGTGGGAGCATCACTTGAACCCAGGATGTCGAGGCAGCAATGAGCTGAGATCATGCCTCTGCACTCCAGCCTGGGGGACAAAGCCAGGTCATGTCTGTATTAAAAAAAAAGAAACGATTTTGAATGACCATATACATATCCCGTTATGTGGATAAATCACTATTTGGACAATCTTCCATATTTGGATGTAGGCTAATTTTATACTGATATACTTTATAATAGTCCATTCCTGCACAGCTGTAAAAAAATACCTGAGAGTGGGCAATTTATAAGAATTTCTTATAAAATTTCCCCTAAAAGTAGCTTCTTGTTTAATGACAGAGGTTTAATTGGCCACAGTTCCTCAGGCTGTACAGGAAGCATGGCTGAGTAGGCCTCAGGAAACTTTCAGTCACGGTAGAAGGCAAAGGGGAAGCCAGCATGTCTTACATGGCCAGAGCAGGAGGAAGAGAGAGAGTGGGGAGGTGCACACACTTTTAAACAACCAGATCTAATGAGCACTCACTCACTCACTATCAAGAGAGCAGCACGGGGAGGAAATCCGCCCCCATGATCCAATCACCTCCCACCAAGCCCCACCTCCAACACTGGGCATTACAATTTGACATGAGATCTGAGTGGAGACACAGATGCAAATTTTATCATCCACTGTCATTGTTATATATAAAGTTTCAAATAACATCCCTGAATGCAAATATTTAACTATATCACTGATTATTTCCTTGGAACACAGACCTAAAAATTGAGAGAAATCCCAGGCCAAAAGTTATGCACATGTTTTAGGTTCTTAATACCTAAAGTTCCAGTCTACTTTAAAAAGGCCTTGCTGATAACCACCCTCAGGGTAGAGCAACCACAGTGCAAACTGCCCTCCTCCAAGTGTATTCCACACAAGAAATCATGATTTGATATTGTTACATCAAGTTTCCAAATGCAGATGAGGAAAACAGAGTCAGTGAGGTTAAATAAGCTTCCTAAGGTCACAGAGAGGGGACCCAGCTCCCATTCCCAGAGGTCGGTGGACACCACTCCGCTGCTCCCTCATATCACCTGAACAAGCCTGACCTTGGCAGGAGAGGCACGGAGCCCCCGAGGATAGTATCCTGTGTCGGTGGGACATGCATCTGCCCCCACCCCCTCTGCTTCTGCTATTTGAGAGGCCTCATCCCATATGCAGGCGGCAGGGCAGTCACCACTATAATACCAGCCTGCCAGGCTCACCTCCCTCTGACCCGGGAAAGTTCAGGGCATTATATGATATAGGATACCATGCATGGGTTGGTGTGATACAGTGGGACCCGGTCTACACAGGGGTGAGTGGATAGATGATAGGAGTGACTATGGCAAAAATCCCACAGACTTGTTTTAAGTGATGTCTGTAAGTGTGTAACAGTATAATTGTAGGTTGAGTTACCAACATGGATTAGAAATGCCTAGGGATCAAGCATGGAATTGTGCCAAGGTCAGACTAAGGAATTTGGGGTTGTGGTTCTTCTAAGTGCAGGGGAGAAAAAAAATCCATCGATGACAGGTATAAAGTACTATACTTCTCTTAATCCATATAAACAGTAAGTAGTTATAGCTATAGATATATGTGCATTTTCCTTTCATTGAAGGCTTCAGACAGGTTGGTTTAGGAAAGTGTGATGGTTAATTTTAGGCATCAACTTGACTGGATTAAAGGATATCTAGATAGCTGATAGAGCATTATTTCTGGGTGCATCTGTGAGTGTATTTCTGGAGGAGATTGGAGGGTGAATTGGTGGACTGAGATGGGAAGATCTACCCTCAATGTAAGCAGGCACCATCCAATCTGCTGGGGTCTCAAATAGAACAAAAAGGCAGAGGAAAGTTGAGTTTGTGCTTTCTCTCTCCTAGAACTAAGGCACCCATCTTCTGCTGACTTTGGACATGAGAACTCCAGGTTCTCTCTCCTAGAACTGAGGCACCCATCTGCTGCTGCCTGTGGACATCAGAACTCCAGGTTCTCTCTCTTAGAACTGAGACGCCCATCTTCTGATGCCTTTGGACATCAGAGTTCCAGATTCTCTCTCCTAGACCTGAGACACCCATCTGCTGCTGCCTTTGGACATCAGAACTCCAGGTTCTCTCTCGTAGAACTGAGACACCCATCTTCTGATGCCTTTGGACATCAGAACTCCAGATTCTGTCTTCTAGACCTGAGACACCCATTTGCTGCTGCCTTTGGACATCAGAACTCCAGGTTCTCTCTCGTAGAACTGAGGCACCATCTGCTGCTGCCTTTGGACATCAGAACTCCAGATTCTCGGGCCTTTGTACTCTAGGATGTGCAGCAGCAACCCCTGCCCCAGGTTCTCAGGCCTTTGGCCTCAGACTTCAAGCTACACCACTGGCTTCTCTGGTTCTGAGGCTTTTGGACTTGGACTGAGCCATGCTGCAGGCATCCCTGGATCTCCAGCTTGCAGTTGGCCTATTGCGGGACTTCTCAGCCTCCATAATCATGAGAGCCAATTCCCTTAATAAATAACCTCTCACTTATCTATCTATGCATCCTATTGGTTCTGTCCCTCTGAAGAACCCTGACTAATACTAAAACTTTTTTCTGGAGGGACAAATTTTAAGTGAAAATTCAAAGACCAGGGTTGCCATATGTGAGAGGAAAGTCACTGGCTAAGTAGAGAAGTATGCATTTCAAAAATATGGCCTAAAAATCCACTGAGGAAATGAAATTACCCACTTAATTATCTATATAGTTTACATCCCTTGAATAATTGTCTGCTAGGTATCAAGTGAAGATAGTATGACGGGGCAGATTGCCTGATCAGAGTGAGGTATGTGGGCCCACTGAACCTCACAGGTTTATGAAATAGTTCAGTTGGCTCTCTTGTCATAAACAACTATAAAACTAGACACAGCATATGACAACTGATTTGGGGCAATAAAAATTAGATAACACAAAACAGTGATTCCAGAGAGAAAGGAAGCTCATGTGAGGAGCCTTCTGGTCATTCAGTCCCCTGCCTGGCTTGTAAGAGTAGCACAATCACAGCAGAGCAAGCTGATACCTGGGCAGAGGATGGCGGGCATGCTGAGCTGCAGAGAATGAGGTCAGAGTTTGAGTCACTTCAAATGGCTGGAATCTGCACAATGGCGCATCGGAGAAAGGGAGGTGTATAGGTGGTTCCCTGCAAGTCCATGGCTGAGAACCAGACTGCACATGCATGGAGATTACCTAGTGCTTACCAGAGTTAAGCTGTTGGGAGATTGAAAGCAGAGCAGAGAGACTAAAGCTTTGACAGTGATGGAGGACAGGCAATGTGGTGGGGCTGGATGCTTGATTCTCAACCTTATTAGAATGAAGAGATCTCTTGAGCATATGGTTAACATCTCAGGCATCCTTCAAGACAACAGAAAATTGTGTTTAAGGTATAAGAACTATTCTTAATTTGTCCCAACAGAGTCCAAATTGAAGCCCCAACAAGAGTTTGCAGTTTGAGTCCTGTCAAATTAGAGGGGCTTGGGAAATACCTTGGACTTTCCATTTATTATTTAAAAAACATAAAACCAAGCCTACTAGATGATTTGCAAGCAACTGAACTGCCTAATAAACATGTGCACACATTCCTATGAAAAGATAACGGAATCCACATTCTCTACCACATATAATCTATGGTGTGCAGTATTCGATCAAATATCACTTACGCATACAAAAATGAAAACATGAAAATGTGATTCAGGGATAAAGAAAATATAATCAAGAAACTAAATGTAAGATGACTCCTATGATGGAACTAGCAAAGATTTTAAAACAAGTATAATATTTTCAAAGAATTAAAGAAAAATATGGTCTTAATGATTGAATAGAAAAAGAATCTGAGCAGAAAAATGTAAACTATACAAAAAATCAACCAAATGGAAATTCAATAATAGAAAATTATAATAACTGAAACTTTTAAAAAATTACCAGATGAACATAACAGAAGTTTATAACTGGGCAGAGAAAGAAGGATCTTGTTTATAAATCAATAGCATTTTTCAATAACATATACAGAAAAAAAAGAATTAAAAAAATAAACAGAACCTTATGGACCTGTGTGAAAATATTTAATTGCTTAATAACAGTTTTCAAAGTGTGAGTGTCCCCAAGATTATTTCATAAATTCTGCACTACTAAAGCTATATTTATGATAACTGAGACATTATTTGCCTTTCTCACATCCATCTTTTCATAGGTGTATAGTGGAGTTTTCCATAGACGGCAAGATGAATGATATAACAACAGATTAAATGCAGAAACAAATATGAGACTGTAGCTGTCTTCTATTAAGCCATAAAAAGCACTCTGTGAAAGTGTGTCATTCTTCTCACTAAGAATTTTTTATTTTTTTCAATAAGTCTGTCTTTTTTATGTTAATGTGTTATGGTATTTTTCTTTTTTATGTGTGTCAAAATACATATTTTTAATAATTTCTCTGCTTTAATTTCTAATATGATAAATATTGATAGATATAACTACATAAACAAATGCTTTCATGGTTATTGAAAATTTTAAATAGTGTAAAGAAGTATTGGGACCAAAAAATATGAGAACTACTGCTTTTACATACATGAAATTTGAGTCTCAGAAAACAATTGTAATGAGCACACCAGCATTTAGAAAAACAATGACTAAAACCTTAACAAATTGAATGAAAAACAAGAAAAAAATTTTCAGATTAAAAACAAAACCAAAAATCTAAGTCAATCCCACAGAAGATAAATGTAAAATAAATAATCAGTCAAATTGAAAAGAAAATACTGAAAGCAGCCATACTGAAAACACATTACAGACATGAAACAAAAGGATAAAAACAACTTACTGTTGACTTTTCATATCAAACAATGGAGGCTTTTAAAAGTCAATTTAATTACATTTTAAAAGTGTAAATGTTTGGGAGGCCATGGTAGGAGGATCACTTGAACCCAGGAGTCCAAGACAAACCTAGGCAACATAGTGAGATCCCATCTCCACAGTTTTTTTTTTTTTTTAAATTAGCTGGCCATGTTGTCACATGCTTGTAGTCCCCAGCTACTTGAGAGGTTGAGGCAGGAGGACCACTTGAGCCCAGAAGGTCGAGGCTGTAGTGAGCTATGATTGCACCACTGCACTTTAGTCTGACAGAACAGGACTCTGTCTCCAAAAAATAAGAATAAAAAGAAAGTGTAAATGAAAAAAAAATCCGGTCAATTTAGATTTCTATATCCAGCAAAAATAGCTTCTGAAAGTGAGGATGAAATCAAGATAATTTCAGACGAAGAAAGTTAGGAAGTTTATTACTAGGTTGCTTGCAAAAAAGAAATAGTGAATAGTATCATTCAGGCTGAAAGAAATAACAGCAAATGAAAATTTAGATCTGTGTAAAAAATAAAGGGCATCAGAAATTGGAAATGAGTCTGTAAATATAAAAGCCTCTCTTCTATTCTCATAATTTATTTAAATTACTCACAATAAAACTATTACTTATCACATAAATAATAACACTGTAGAGTGACCTTTAACATATATAGATAAGTAAAAAATAGGATAGCAATTGTAGGAGGGATATAAGGAGGTAAAAAAAATCATATCCTGGGAAAAATATTTATTGTAAAACAGGAAGTATAAAGTATGAGAAGGGAAGTGTGAAATGTGAAGAGGTATAATATTGACTGTAAATAGACTGATAATTTAAAAAACACATTTTAGTAGCCCTACATCAAACACACAAAAATTAAGTACAAAAAAGAGAAGATGTATTAGGTATCTAAAATATTTATCAAAGAATACAGGAAATAAGCAATAGAAATAATTTTATAAAACATGCTAGGGAAATGGAAATCAAATTATAAGATGAACTTAAACCTCAACTCATCAAATAATAAAATGCAGATACACTAAGCATCCCAATGAAAATAAAGATTTTTGACTAGGAAAAAAAGTGAGATCCAACTCAATGCTATCTGTAGGAGATGCATTTTAAAAATAAATAACAAGACATTGGCTGTAAAAGGATGGATAAGATATGCAATGCAAACAATAAGAGTAAGAAAGCTGGCATGGCTATATGGGTATTAGAGAAGGTGGATTTCAAGACAAAGAGTAAGAGATAAATACAGGCATTATACAATGATTAAAGGAACAATTCACTAGCAAGGTAGAACAATTTTAAATATGATACCCTTAGTCATAGGGCATCAAAATTCATGGCCGGGCACAATGGCTCACGCCTGTAATCCCAGCAATTTGGGAGGCCAAGGTAGGCAGATCACTCGAGGTCAGGAGTTCGAGACCAACCTGGCCAAACTGGTGAAACCCTGTGTCTACTAAAAATGCAAAAATTAGCCAGGTGTGGTGGTGCATGCCTGTAATCACAGCTACTCAGGAGGCAGAGGCAAGAGAATCGCTTGAACCTAGGAAGTGGAGGTTGCAGTGAACCAAGATTGTGCCATTGCTCTCCAGTCTGGGTGACAGAGCAAGACTCTGTCTCAAAAAAAAAAAAAAAAAAAAAATTCATGAAGAAAATATTAACAAAAATAAAGGGAAAAATGGACAAAGCCACAATGGATCATCAGAAAAATTTTAACATTCCTCTCTTGGTAATTAATAAAAATATACAAACCATAGATGAAGATGTCAAAGATTAATATAACAATATCCACAATTTTTATATAATTGACATTTATAGAACTACCACAAACACCTGCAGAATACATATTATTTTCAAATGCACATGGAATGGTCACCAAAATAGCTAATATTCTAGGTCATAAAATAAATATCAACAAAATTAATAACATTGCAGTCATATAGAGTTGTTTTCTGACCACATGGGATTAAATTAGAAATCAATATAAATGACATATCTAGAAAATCTCTAAAGATTTTGGAATAAAACAAGTTTTTTCAATAACTCAGAAGCCAGTGAAAATTACAAGATAAATTTAAAACATTTGAAGCAAATGAAGATGAAAATTTAACATTTCAAACTTTGTTGAGTGCAGGGTTCAGCTAAAGCAATATTTCGAAAAGAATGTATAGCTTTCAATATCTATTTTAGAAAAGAAAAAGGTTTAATACCAATTATTGATGTTTCTATTTTATAGATAGAAAAAGAAAATAAGCTCAAAGCAAACAGAGGACAGAATTAATATAGATAAGAACAAACATCAATGAATGGTAAACATTCACACAGGGAAAATTAACAAAGCCATAATAAGTTGGTTCTTTGAAAAAAACTTAATAAAATTAGTAAATCTCTAGCAAGACAAATTAATGAAAAAATAAAGAAAACAAATAAACAGTATTAGAGGTGCAAGTGGGGATATTAATACATATCCTGTAGAATGTTAATACATATTTAGAAGAATTAAAAATATATGCATATTTTAAAGAATAATAAGCAATAATAATAGTAAGAAAAATGAGGAATATTATCATAAGGACATATTGCAATCAACTTCAGCCTGATAAGTTTAACAGTTTAGGTGAAAGAGACAAATTACTTTAAAACTACAGTATTCCAAAACTGAATCAAGTGGCAATAAAAAATTGAACAGTCTCCAATGTATTAAAAGAATTGCCTTTTCACTCTGTTGATTGTTTTTGTTTGTTTGTTTTTTCTTAGATGGAGTTTCGCTCTGTCTCCCAGTCTGGAGTGCAGTGGCATGATCTCCGTGCACTGCAGCCTCTGCCTTCCGGATTCAAGCGATTCTCCTGCCTCAGCCTCCCAAGTAGCTGGGATTAGAGGCATGTGCCACCACTCCTGGCTAATTTTTGTATTTTTAGTAGAGACGGGGTTTCACTGTGTTGGCCAGGCTGGTCTCAAACTCCTGAGCTCAGGTGATCCTCCCACCTTGGCCTCCCAAAGTGCTGGGATTACAGGCCTGAGCCACCACGCCCAGCCTGTTGATTGTTTCTTTTGCTGTACAAAAGCTTTTTGCTTGAATCAATTCTACTTGTTACTTGCCCTTCGTTCCCTGTGCTTTTGGTGTCATAGCCAAGAACTTATTGTCCAGATCAATGTCAAGAAGGTTTTTCCCTATGTTTTCTTCCAGGAGTTTCATAGTTTCAGGTCTTACAGTTGAGTCTTTAATTCATTTTTAGTTTATTTTTGTGTATGGTGTGAGATAAGGGTCTGATTTCATTACAGCAAAGGAAAAAAATAAACAGAGTGAAATGACACTCCTAAGGGAATGGAAGAAAATATTTGCAAACTGTATATCTGATAAAAGATTAATATCCAAAATTTTAAAAGAACTCGAGCAACTTAACAATAAAGACCAAATACCTGATTAAAAATGAGCTAAGGACCTAAATGGACGTGTCTCCAAAGAAGACATACAAAGGGCCAACAGGTGTATGAAAAGGTGCTCAGTGTCTCTAATCATCAGGGAAATGCAAACTAGAACCACAATGAGATATCACCTGACACTTTGTTACAACGGCTGTTGTCAAAAAGACAAAAGATGACAAATGTTGATGAGGATATGGAGAAAAAGTAACTTTTGTACACTGTTGGTGTGAATGTAAATGGTACAGACGTTATGGAAAACAGTGCAGAGTTTCCTCAAAAAACTAAAAATAACTAGAAACTAAAATAGACCTGTCGCATGACCCAGCTGTCTCACTTCTGGGTATAGATCCAAAGGAAATGAAATCAGTCTCTTGAAGAGATATCTGCACCCCCATGTAGCATTATTCACAATAGCTAAGACATGAAATCATCCTAAGCACGCATACGTTGACACATGAATGAATAACAAATACGTGGCTGGGCACGGTAGCTCTCGCCTGTAATTCCAGCCCTTTGGGAAGCTAAGGTGGGTGGATCACTTGAGACCAGCCTGGCCAACATGGTGAAACCCCTTTTCAACTAAATATACAAAAAATTAGCCAGGTGTGTTGGTGCATTCCTGTAATCCCAGAAACTTTGGAGGCTGAGGCATGCATGAGAATTGTTCAAACCCAAGAGGCCATGGTTGCAGTGAGTAGAGATCATGCCACTGCACTCCAGCCTGGGTGACAGAGTGAGATTCTGTCTCAAATTAAAAAAAAAAAAAAAAAAAGAAGAGGAGGAGAAGAAAGAAAGAAAGAAATTAAAGAAATAGAAAGAAAGAAGAAAGAAAGAAAAAAAGAAAAAGAAAGAAAAAAGAAAAAAGAGAAGGAAAGAAAGAAACTGTGATACACACACACACGTACACACATTGGAGGAAGTTCTATAATTTGTGACAACATGGATGAACCTGGAGGACATTATGTTAAGTGATATAAGTCAGGTAGATACAGACTGGCAAATACTGCATGATCTCACTTACATGTAGAACCTAAAACAGTTGAACTCATAGGAACAGAGAGTAGAATGGTGCCTATCAGGGGCTGGGGTTGGGGTGAAATGGGGAAATGTTGGTCACAGTGCACAAAGGCTCAGTTATTTGGGATAAATAAGTCCTGGAGAGCTAATGTACAGCATGGTGACAATAGTAAATTAATCTGTATCATACACTTGAAATTTGCTAAGAGAATTAATCTTAGGTGTTTTCACCACATGTGAAAAATATTTTATTGTGTGAGGTGAAGGATATGTTAATTAGTTTGATTGTGGGGATCATTTCATGATATATACATATCTCAAAACATCACGTTGTATACTTTAAATATATGTAATTTTTATTTGTAACGTATCACACAGTAAAGCTGGAAAAACATAAAATAATTGAATTTATCATAAAAATAACTTCCCATACAAGAAATTCGATGTTGTGATGAGTTCACCAATGTATGCTATCACAGATTTACAAAAGCAATAACATCAATATTACACAGACTTTTTCCAAAAATATAGGAGTGACTGCTTCCTAACATATATTATTAGGCTAGCACAATCCTGATATCAAAAGCCGACAATGCCGTTGGAAGGAAAGGAAATTACGGGTCAATATCTCTTATGAACGCACAAAGCAAAATCCTCAACAAAATATTAGCAAACTGAATTCAGCACTATATGAAGACTGCATCTCAGTATTGCAAAGATGTTCCAACATGGAAAAATTAATCAAAGCAATTTCACACATTATAGAATAAAGTAGAAAAATCATATAATAATCCCAGTAGATGCAGCAAAAGAGTTTGATGAAATCCAAAACTCGTTCATCATGAAAAACACGCAGCAAATTGCAAATAGAAGGAAACCTTCTCAACCTGATTGTGGGCATCTGTGAAAATCATACAGCAACTATCATTGTTAATGGTTAAAGCTGGAATGCTTTCCCCCTAAGACTGGGAATAAGACAAAGATGTTCAGTCTCCTCACTTCCCATAAATACTGTACTGGATGTCCTAGCCAATGCCATAAGGCAAAATAAATAAACAAATGAATTTAAAAATGACAGAAATATTAAAAAAGGAAGAAATAAAAATGTATTAACAAATGTTATCATTATCCGTATAGAAAATCCTAAGAATTTTACAAAAAAACTACTAGAGCTAAAAATGAATTTAGCAAGGTCACAGAATAAAAGATAAATATATGAAGTTAATTATTATGAACAACAAATATTTAGAAAATAAAATTTCGAAATGAGAAGGGAGTAAATTTGATGAAAGCTGTGCAAGATTTCTACATGGAAAGCTATAAAACATTTTTGAAAGAAATTAAGGAAGATCTAAATTAACTGAAAGATATGTCCTGTTAGTGGATGGGAAGACTAGATAGTGTTAAGATGTTCTTTGTACCCAAACTGACATATAGATTCAACAAAATTCCAAACAAAATCTCAGCAGGCTTTTTTTTTTTTTTTTGGTAGGAATTAACAAAGCTACCCTAAACTGATCTGAAAATGCAAGAGATCTAACATAGCTGAAACAATCTTTAAAAAGAACAAAATTGGAGGACTTACACTTCCTGATTTCTATGGTGCTACAAGAACTAGGTGTCTGTGTAGAAAAAAAAATGAATCTCAATCCTTTGCCCACGTTGTTTTGAATAATTAATTTGAAATGAGTCGTAGGCTTGGAGCATAATGCCTTCAACTGTAAAACTTCTAGGAGGTAGCATAGCAGAAAAACTGCAATTTAGGGGTAGACAAATATTTCTAGGAACACAAAAAGCACTAACTAAAGAAGAAAAATGACCAGTTGTACATCATCAAATTAAAATTGCTTGCCCTGCTGAAGACATTGACAAGAAAAAGAAATAACAAACCACAGACTGGGAGACAGTATTTGCAATGCACATATCTGGCAAAGACTAGTATCCAGAGTACACAAAGTTCTCTTACAACTGAATAATAGAAGGCAAACAACTAATAAATAAGAGAAGTTCTGAATAGGCATTTCACAAAAGAAGATACACAATGGGCCAATGAGTGAATGAAATGATGCTCAATGCCATTAGTTATTGGGAAAATGCAGATTAAAATGGGATACCACTTTATATTTAAATGACTAAAATTATGACTAAAATGACTAAAAGACTAAAATTAAACAGACTGACAAGACCAAGCATTGTTAAGGATGTTGAGCAACTGGAACTTTCATATATTACTGGGGAGGGGAGGGAGTGTAAAATGGCAAAATCACTTTTGAAAACTGTCTGGCGGCTTTATGGAAAGTTAAGCATACACTCACCAAATGACTCAGCAACTCCATTCCTCTGTTTTTACCCAAGAGAAATGAAAACATATGTCCATAAAGAGACTAGTCCAGGAATGTTCCTAGCAGCTTTATTCATAATAGTTTTAAGTCTGGAAAGAACTCAAATGTCCACCAACTGGAAATGAATCAACAACTATAATACATTTAGACCACGGAATACTACTCAGCCATAAAAAGGAACAAACGCTGGATACGTGCATGGATGAATCTCACTCACAGGCATGCTAAGTGAAAGAAACAGGACAGGAAACAAATGCATTCTGTATGATTCAATTTATATTAAGTTCCAATTATATTAAAACAGAAAAAAAACCATATCTGTAGAGATAGAAATGAGGCCAGTGGTTAACTGGAGCAGGGGCTGGGACGGAGGTCATTGACTTTAAGAGGCAAGAGGACGATTTCTGGAAAGATGGAAGCATTCTGTGTCTTGATCAGGCTGGTGGTTGCATGAGTGTGTACTTTGTTCAAATGCCATTGACCTGTACATTTAAAATGTGTGTATTTTGCTATTTGAAACTAAACCTGCACAATGTTGATTTTTAAAATAAGGCATTTAAAATAAACATTTGAATTTCAGGATTGCCTTGGAAAGCCACATGTGGGAATACTGGGCAAGTAATCCTACTTAACCACAGCCAGGTGGAGCTGAGCTACAGCCACCCTGTTCAGATTGGACCAGCCTCTCACCAGGCTCTCACACACCCTCCCTTTTTGTTCATTTATACTATCTGTCAGATCACTGCTTGTTGGCCTCTGCTGTTTAAAAAGCGTTCATTTATTCATTGACTTTTTTTTCAGCCAGCAATTACTCATCAAACATGTCCTCGATTCTCTGGACTGGCGATTTCTTCTACGTGGGAGCAATCCCCTCTTCATTTGAGCAGCAGGGATGGAGAGAACCCACCACATTCTTGGAGAAGGCTGTGGCATTTTACAGATGCTCCCCCAGGGTTAGCTGGCTCTAGCTCAGGGGCAGGAGGCAACCTGCTTTGGCTCCCTTTGAATAAGGGAGATAAGCCAAGAAGGAGGTAACATTTCCCTTTATTCTCATCATCCCTGATTCTTAGGCCTTTTTCCCAAGACCAGCTCTAGGGCAGAGGAGCCTGTGACTGAGAGCATTACAGAGACCCAATCAGGGCATATAAATCAGGGTCTGGAATTAAAGAAAAGTGGGATTTTTATAAAATAGATTATCATTGTATGGCTTTGGCGATATAGATCAGTCAGGTGTAGCTAAAGTGTGAAGTGAATGCCCTTAAATCAAAACATTTTCCTTAGGAATTGCTAGGCACGACTTGTGAAGCTGCTATAGGATCCGTAAGCTCCGGTTGGAGTTATGTAAATCCATTTCCTCCCCTATAAAGCAACTGAATGTTTTAACTAAATCTAATTCTTAAAATAATGATTTCTGAATCAAAACTTTGCTGGGAAGATTTACAGGCAAGTTTTATAAATTAGAGGCAAGATATATAACTCAGATAGTGAGAAGTGCAGATTTATAAATCCAACTTGTAAATCAGGAGAAAAAAACATCATGTTTTACACTAAATAATATTTTTACAAATGGCACCTCATACATCATGCAATTGCCACAAATCTTTCACAGTGGAGTCAGGCTACATAATACAAGGCTGAATCACAAAGGAAATTGAGGCCTGGGTGGTGAAGTCGGGATCGAGGCATGTGGGTTTGGAAAAATGCTCCTGTAAGCACCTAATCAATGTAGATCAGCCAGGGGCTTTGGCATCAGACTCAGGTAAGTTTGTAATTCCCCTCGGCCTCCTGAGAGCTGAAAGCGTGGGAGAATCACATCACCATCCCACCATCCAGCTCTCAGTTTTCTTTCTCTATGAATCCCAGGCAATAATCTCTTTGCCAATGGATTGTTGTGAGCTTTAAATGAGATGCTATCTGTATAGCACTTAGCTTGGGGTCTGGAAAAAACCAAGTGCTTAATAAATGTCAGTTTTCTATTAATATATTATCATCTTCATTATTATTGTGATCATCCTCATTATTATTATTTTTAGTCCATATCACTTTTCCATCCCATGACTCATAAAACAAGCAGTGATGGGGGCCGTGAGCGGTGGCTCACGCCTGTAATCCCAGCACTTTGGGAGGCCGACGCTGGAGGATCACGAGGTCAGGAGATCTAGACCATCCTGGCTAACATGGTGAAACCCTGTCTCTACTAAAAAGACAAAAAAATTAGCCAGGTGTGGTTGCGGGCGCCTGTAGTCCCAGCTACTCGGGAGGCTGAGGCAGGAGAATGGCGTGAACCCGGGAGGCAGAACTTGCAGTGAGCCGAGATCGCGCCACTGCACTCCAGCCTGGGCAACAGAGCAAGACTCCGTCTCAAAAAAAAAAAAGGAAAAAAAAAAAAAGCAGTTATGGGAAGCAGGGTAGTGATGGGGCTGCTGACTCCAGGACCGTGGCCCTGAGAGGTGGGTTGTCCTCTCCTAGCTCAGCTGCATTTAGGTCTCACCACTTTCCCCACCAACTCCCCAATTTTTGGCTGTAAGAATTTCCCCGAAAAAGCTTCCTGAAGACCATTTTTTGATATCTGACTTCTTTGCAGAATTTAAATAAAAGTTAATGTTTTTAAGAATCTTGTTACAAAAAGTAATACATTTTTATTGCAGAATATTTGAGGAATAATGAAAATCACCAATACTTTTGCCACCCAGAGATAATCACTGATAACTTTTTGGTTATCCTCTTAAAGTCTTTTTCTATGCATATATTTACATACATACATTTTTTAAAAACAAAAAAATGAGACGTACAGATGGGTTTGAAACTTTTTTCCCCATTTAACTATATATTGTGAACCTTTTCTGAAGTCACCACATAATTCTCAGTATGGTTTTTTTTATGACCTTGGATTATAATGCACCATAATTTATTTAAGCAGCTGCATATTTTCAGACGTTTATTTTGTTTTTAATTTTTTGCTTTTATAAACAACCTTCCAGGGAACATTTTAAAATAAATTTCTGCAGTTATTTATGATTATTTTCTGAGGATAAATTCCTAGAAGAGGAATTGCTGTGTAAATGAACTATGCATATTTTTAAGAATTTTGCCAAGTTACCCTGTAGAACAACTGTATCACTTTAGGATCATCCTAGCAATCTGTGGGTGCCCATTTTCCCAGGCTCTACATAATCTTTTCTTTTTTAGAAAATGTCAGTGTAATAGCTGAAAAATTGTGTTTCACTATTGTTTCAGTTTGCACATCTTTGACAGCTTGCAAAGTTAAACATTTTTTCATATTTTTGCTGTTAGTACTTCCTTTGTGAATTTTCTAATCATGTCTTTTGTCCACATTGACATTTCAGAGACTTAAGAATGTAAACCCTTTGTTACATACATTGCAAGTTTCTTTTTCCAGTTTCCTATTTGCTCTTAGATATAGTTATGGCAGAATATTTGAATTTACATGTGATCAATTTCATCAATATTTTACTTTATGGTAATACACTACTTAAAAGATTTTCCCATTACAAGATCAGATAAACATGCACCTATATTTCCTTCTAGTTCATTTGTATATGTACTTTTAAATTTATAATCCACTTGACATTTATTTTGGGATGTGGTGTGAAGCAGTGATGAATCAATTTATCTTTAGTGTTTCACAGTTGTCCCCGCATCATTTCCCCCAGAGACTTGAAAAAGCTGTCCTATTACGGAATAGATTCTTAAGGTTCTTTCTACCTGCCCATCCTTGGTCCAATAACATTCTATTTTAATTGTCGTAGTTTTAGAATCTATCTTAATGTCCATGCAAATGTTTCTAATCTTTCTGTTTGATCAAACTTTACTTGATTATTTTATTCATTTATTCTTCCAGACAACATTTAGAATCATTTTGTCAGGTTTCAAAGAAAACTTTATTAAAATTTGGATTGGAATTATAATAGACTTATACACAAATTGAGGCAATGGCCCCCTTACAATGTTTAGTCTTCTTTTTCAGGAATGTGCATGCACCACTCTAATTTTACCCTTCTCATATCTCGTTCTATAAAACTCCCTTCTAAAACCACTGGGTCAGGACAGCATCCCAATCAGGTAGGACTAATATTTCCGGACTCAGTTTCACTCAAATTTGGAAACCACAGGTCTGTTTTGAGGAAGGAGGAGATGGAGACAGGTTAGGATCTAAGATTAGAGTGGCGAGGTAGTGCATGCCCCTCCTTTCAGAACACTCACTTCCAGGAAGGTTCTGTAGGAAACTTCAAATACCAAGGTCTACAGATGACCCTGCAGTCATTGACTCATATATGACCCTTCTGTGCAGGCTTTGCTTAACATCCTGGCAGCATCGGTAAAGATTTTTATTTAAAATCTGAACACCACTCTCTGCAATCTGCCCATGGGAAGGTGCTAGTAACCTTCAGTGTTCAAATATCCCAGCTCAAGGAAGAAAGTTTGACCCTAAGCTTCTGATTGAAACACAATAAAGCAAATAATGATTGAAAAATAAGACACATATTCTTGGGAACCATGCTGATATTGTCTCTAATAATTTTTTTTTTTTTTTGAGACAGGGTTTCACTCTGTCACTCAGACTGGAGTACAGTGGTGTGATCTCAACTTACCATAACCTCTGCCTCTGGGGCTCATGTGATCCTCCCACCTCAGCCTCTGGAGTAGCTGGGACTGCAGGCATGCACCACCATGCCTGGCTAAATTTTGTAATTTCTGTAGACATAGGGTTTCACTATGTTGCCCAAGCTGGTCTTGAACTCTTGGGCTCAAGCAATCTGCCCACCTTGACCTCCCGAAGTGCTGGGATTACAGGTGTGAGCCACCACACCCAGCCTCAAATAGAATTTTTATTGGTGAATTCAGGAATTACAAGAGCGTCAATAATGTCTGCTTACTCAACTTGGCAATGCTCCCTCTACTCTCCTTCCAGCTCCCCAGTGAAGCACGGCCTTGTGCACCATAAGCAGATTTGAAGTTTAAGAAGATGACTCTAGATGTTCCACGGAGAATGTTGGGAGTGAGAGTGGCCATGGGAAGACCCACTGGGAGGCTGTTGAGTTGCCCAGGTGAGATGATGGTTTTATGGACTTGTTGGGGGCCTGTGCTGATGGAGGGAAGGAACCAGAGTTTACACATATGTTGGTCATAAAAATAAATCAATAAGATTTGATGATGGCACTAGAGAAGGGAGATGTCCAAGATGATTCCAAGGTTTCTGGCAAAAGAAACTGGATGGTTGCTGAGATTTGAAGGGTGGAGTAGGCATGGATTTGGGGACAGCAGGGATAGGACTGCCCGGAGCTGAGTTCAAGGCATGCTTGTGTAAATCCTGGATGTCGTGTCATTAAGTGAGAGAACCCTACCTCCAACTCTCCTGAGTGAAAAAGAAGAGTTTTGGGGTATACAATAGAAAGCCCACAGGTGGAACAGACTTTCAGCCCCGGGTGTTCAACATTGGCATTAAGGATCTCTCTCTTCTTCCCTCCCATCCTCTCTTTCTTCCCCCTTCTGTTGCTGTAAGCTGTGCTTTCACTGTGCTGCCTTTCTCCTCTAGCAGGCTCTCCCTAAGTTTGGTGGCAGAGTTGGCCCAGTCTCCTCACGCTTCTATTCTATTCTACCAGCATAGCAATCCCAGTGAGAAAATAGGGTTTTTTTCCTCCTCAAATTGTGTCAGCAAAATTTGTTGGGTGTGAATGGTCTTGACCCACTTTTGACTCAGTAAATCTCTTTATACCAATCTGATTCTGGGTAGATCTGTCATATGACCAGACAATTTTGAAAAGGTATTTGGGCTAGGCGTGGTGGCTCATTCCTGTAATCCCAGCACTCTGGGAGGCTGAGATGGGTGGGTGGCTTGAGGTCAGGAGTTCGAGACCAGCCTGGGCAACATAGTGAAACCCCATATCTACTAAAAATACAAAAAGTTATCCAGGCATGGTGGCACAGGCCTGTAGTCCCAGCTACTTGAGAGGCTGAGGCACGAGAATTGCTTGAACCTGGAAGGCTGAGTTTGCAGTAAGCCAAGATGGCACCACTGCACTCCAGCCTGGGTGACAAAGAGAAACTCCATTTAAAAAAAAAAAAAAAGAAAGAAAGAAAGAAAGAAAAGAAAAAGAAAAAAGAAAAGGTATCTGCAAGGGATAGTTCTCTAAAAGCAAAAAATAAAATAAAAATAAGGAAATAAACAGATTGGACAGACAAATCGCAGATGCCTATATCTGCTAATATATGTGACCTTAAAATTTATTGTCTAAGATGTTTTTGAGTCTGAAAGGGGTGCTGTGACTACTTATGCCAGGACACCACATGTAAATAGAGACTTCCCAGAGCAAATGAAGACATATGGTCACCTTATGTCTTGAACACAGGGTGTTCAAGTAGAGATGTTTACTAGTGGTTGGTGCTCAGATGGAAGGCAAGAATGGAATATAGGATTTAGAGCGGTTAGCAGGGAAGTTCTGATAGAATGGTGTATTAGTCCATTTTCACGCTGCTGATAAAGACATACCTGAGACTGGGTAATTTACAAGCAAAAAATGGTTTAATGGATTCACAGTTCCACGTGGCTGGGGAGGCCTCACAATCATGGCAAAAGGCAAAAGGCACACCTTACATGGTGGCAGGGAAAGAGAAAATGAGAACCAAGCAAAAGAGGAAACCCCTTATGAAACAATCAGATCTTGTGAGACTTGTTCACTACCATGAGAACAGTGTGGGGGAAACCACCCTTATGATTCAGTTATCTCCTACCGGTTCCCTCCCACAACACATGGGAATTATAGGAGTTACAATTCAAGATGAGATTTGGGTGGGGACACAGACAAACCATATCGAATGGTATGGGAAGAAGTGGAATTGAAAGAGTTGAAAGAGTGGGTTGAAGATTGAAAGGAGGTGAGGAATTGGGGACAGCATCATATGGACATATCGCTTTTTTTTTTTTAAGATGGAGTCTTGCTCTGTTGCCCAGGGTGAAGTGCAGTGGCATGAGGTTGGCTCACTGCAACCTCCACCTCCTGATTCCAGCGGTTCTCCTGCCTCAGCTTCCCAAGTAGCTGGGATTACAGGTGCCCATTAACACATCCTGCTCATTTTTGTATTTTTAGTAAAGGCAGGGCTTCACCATGTTAGCCAGGATGGTCTCAAACCCCTGACCTCAAGCAATCCGCCCGCCTTGGCTTCCCAAAGTGCTGGGGTTACAGGCATGAGCCACCGTGCCCAGCTGACACACCACTTTTAAGCCAGATTGGGAAAGGTAAGGAGATAAGGCAACAGCAGGAGGAAAATGAGTGAGAGCAAAGGAAATGAATTTTAAGACTGGGAGACTAGTGGAAACTGTAAGCAAAGGAATAGATATCTGTTGATGGAAACCATCAGAAGGCAGGAGGGGAAAGGCCCCTCAGGAAGGAGAAGGGTGAACTTCACCTTTGTAACTGGAGGAAGGTGGGGGAGGATGGGGATGTGCAAATGGGCCGATAGATTCTGTCGTGCAAGAAAGAGATGCTCCTGTTCCTATGTGATGGCTTCTCATTTTTCCATAAAGTGCAAGACAAGGCTGTATGCCAAGATTGGGGTTTGAGGCCATAAGATGGGTTGAACATGTTGCTGTGGCAAAAGGGCTGGTGAACGAAATGCACCAAGACTGTTGGGCAATGTGACAGGCTGAGATGTGTGTGGCAATGTGAGCCAGCTATGGATTGCAGCGTCTCTGGCAAGGCTGGGGGACATGTATTCAGCTCATTCCCCTAGGCTTGTTTGCAGACCACTCCTTTCATTTCCCGGGACTTCAAAGAGATTGTCACATCTCCACCATCTGAGGCTGACTCTGGGGCCAGGCTTCCTATAATGCAATTTGGGATGCTCAAATGATCATGCTCTATGGGCACCTGAGGTAACATGGCCTCACTTCTAAATGAATGGCAGCATTTGCATGAAGGAAAAACATTTTTAATGCCCCCTTTTCTGATTTAGGAGGTTGCTGAAGTCAGGGTGCAGTAGAATTTGCCGTAACTCACAGGTCTGGCCTCCTCTTCTCCAGAGGCCTCCAGCCAGCACATTGCAGTGTTCAGAAGCTGCTCCTGGGTGCTCAGGGGGAACGGGGCCCTGGGGCTTTTAGGCTGTACATAAAAGCTGAAGCCTTTGTGTGTTCATCCTGGCTGGTAATTTGCCATTTAAGAAATTCACGTTGGACTTTATCACCTCCAGCCCTTGAGCACAATGTCTTTTCTTGATAGAAAGCTGGTGAATCAAATAAAGTTTTTAAATGAAAATATTATAAAAGAAAATTTTGGTGGATTCCCCTTGTTTCATTGTTTTTAATTTTTTCTAGCACCAACATAAAAGGATTTCTCTTTGGTACATAAACTACTCACTGGGGCTGCTGAATAGCAATGATATGATTTAATATCTGGAGTGTCCTCCAGCCCTAAGGCTAGAGTATTAGAATTGGAGGTAGCATTGACCCACCATGTCTGGCTTCTGTGAGGTCCTATGCCATCCACATAGATCAGAATGATTAATACATAAGAGATTATGTCCTGGGAGACATGGATGGAGACATCATTGGAGTGGTTGTCTTCACAGCAAACGTCACTTGAAACTTCCTTTTCCCCCTTCAGAATACCAACGTGATTATGCATTGAGCTGTTGCTATTTACAGATATCTTAGCACAGAGAGCATTACACAGCCAATGACACAGAATTACAACCATCTAGACATATGGTTTGGATAAACAAAGCACAAAGCACAAATTAACCATGGTTGACTATAACTCCCGCTCTCTACTCCCCAGGGAGGGACTTTCGTGAAACTCCCAGTTGGAGAAAGCAATACATATCACAAAGTAGAGTGCATACAGCATGGTTTAGACAAATGCTAAACCTTATTTAATGCTTTTCATGGTGCCAGAACACAATGGCACCAACCTGTCTAGCAAAAGTTATATCTCCGTGCCAGTTTCCTGTAAATAGTAACTGTACTCCTACCGGATTCCATGCCTGTGTGCTCCAAGGCCAAAGAATGCCTTTCATTTTTCATCACCTTGCTTCTACTTCCTGTGTGCAAAGGCCTGGTTGCCGCATGCATCTGGATGTTAGAGCTGCAAGGAGTTGGACGCAAGTAGCCTCCTCTGAGTAAACACCCTTCAACTTCCACTGTGGTCCTTCCCCTCACTGAGTGGCCCATGCTAGTCTATAGGGAAGAACCCCCATCACCCCCACCCCCGCTCCAGCTAGGACAGTCAAGGCCTGAGCTCATCCAACCCCACGGGTGCCATTAGGAGTGGGTGGATTCTATTTGCTGGCAGTCAGCATTCCCCCCACTTCCCATATTTTATCTTCCATGAGAAATTCTTCCAGGACAGGAAACTTTCTGTGTGAGGTCCTTGGCCCCATCATTGACACACGAACCTTATAAACTTTGTTTGACAATAAAGAGTATAATATTTGCTTTTCATAATACATGTGCATCGCTTTCCAAAGGAGAGAGCAAAATAAATAAATAACTGGAGTGAAAGGCTTCTACTTGGCTTGAACACTTGTACTGGAGTTTTTCAAAAGGAAAAAAAAATCCACAGAACACTTAGCTAAATATATACCTACTTTTTTTTCTTGTCTTTGGTGACTTTTCAGATGTACATTATGTATTTAGTTCTCCCTCTCTCTGTCACACACACACACACACACACACACACACTCACATTATAAGAACTAAAATTAGAGTCCATCATTCACAGACCTACCTGGGAGAAGGTATACACATGTGGCCCCACAAATACAGAGGGCTCTACAGTGTCAGATAAGCCTTAAAGACTTAATATTTTATGAGTTGGTAAATCTTTGATTCTTATTATTTTATTAGCTGACCCTAATATTTCAAGTGTACACCAAAAACAAATTCTGCTCCATGAGATTAGCAGAGGAAAAATCTACAGGCTCAGATGTCCGAGAGAAACAGGGCTTCCATCAGTGTGACAGGGACATGGAATCTCTAATGCCCTCTCAACAGAAATCCTAGCCGCCAACCTCCTGAGCCCCATGGTCATCTTGAGTCAAGGGAATTGTGTGATATCCACTCAAGTGGCTTTGATGGCTTTCTTCTTGCGAAGGTTGGGCAGGCAGCGGGAGACTCGCTGACCCCTCATGGGTATTATTGACATGTCTTCTTGCTGTCATTTTCACATCTCATTTCTAACCCTCTGAAGTGAATAAGGAAGACTACTGAATCACTCTCTGTCATGTTTATATGGCAAAATAGAAATGGAGAAGGACAGGAGACGAGATTCCCAGGGCAAAGCTAATGGACTTACCAAGGCCACTTACCTGGATTCAATAATTCAAATTAACTCCATTCAATTCAGCAAATATTTTCTGAGTACCTCCTATGAAGGAAGTCCCTGTGCTAAGCCCCGTAGAAGATACAGAAAAGGAACTGAAGCTGAAGCTCCAGTCCAGAGGGGGAAACATTTAAGGGTAAAATATTCCTGAGAGCATGGAAGCTGGAGAGGGACAGGAGGTCCTGAAGGGAGGAGGAATCCATTCTGATTAGTACTGGGGAACAGGAAGATGGGAACCTTGACTTTACTCCAGAGCCTTTGAAAGTTTTTCCAAGTCTAGGAAGGTTGTGAAGTGTGTACCAAGTCTCAGTCCTACTTGTCTCTTTTCATCTCAAGAGTCAAGTGAAAATATCTTCAAGCATATTGAAAATAACATCTGGTCACATGCGTTTGACTGACCCCATTCCCACTGTGGACTCCAATATATACTGGATGTGTTTCATTTTGCTTCTATGTAAAACAGATTCTACTAGCCCATAAAGAGGGATTTTACGTTTAGTCTTCTGTGACGTTCATTAGTAACATGTTCCATATGCACTTACAGATGTACATTTTATAAATTGGAATTCTTACAGTCTAGCTATAGATGAAGAAAATTCATGGGAAATCTCTATGAGGCTCAAAGAATGGATGGGAAGGGTAAGGACCCTGGCTTAAAATAGACTGCAACCTAGGTATAGCTGGGGTCCAGGCAAACTCAACCACATGCACTGTCAGGGGAGCATGAGCTCCAACCACTTCCTGACCTCATGTCACTGTACTCCAGATTCAAAGTCCTGGGGCTGAAGAGAGGCTGGTTGCAAAGGTCCCATTCTTGACACCTTGGCTTGCAGTCTTACAAGACCCAAGACAGACGGCGAGGTAAACCTTTCACCTTTCAGAAGCACATTAGGATGCTATTATTGAAAGTAAGGTGAAGGGATTATGAGTCACCAAGCCACCAGGAAGTGCACCATAGTTAGTGGGCCAGATACCGTGTTAATGCTAAGATAATAAACTCATGGATGCTGAAGCCCAGTGACAGGCCACCATTTTGTGTTAGGGAGTAGACATGTAAATAACTCACCACCAAACATGGAAGAAGAGAAAGCATTACAGGAGAGGGGAGGTGAAGAAGGAACTCCAAGGGAGGTTGGAGGAGAGACAGTGGTTTCTATTCAATGTGCCCAGCTAACCTTCAGATGATATCGTGGTGATGCTGTGGAAGGAATGTGGAGTGTATCTGATGACCTCGGGCACATGGCTGAGGCCGGGAGTGGATTTAGGTCAGCCACCAATTTGACATAAGGAGAACTGCACATCCATGTTGGAGTTATGACGTGTGTTTTCTGTTGACTTTGATTTGAAGACACCCCACCACCTATTCCATGACACTCTTGTGTCTCAAAAAAGTGTTTTTCAAGGTATGTGTATAACTGCACTCATACACATGCACATATCTATTGGAAACCCTGGCCTAAATTGGCTTTCTATCCACCACCAAAAGAATTCAGCATCCTTTTCTTGAGTTTTCATTGCACTTTTCCGTTACCTCTAATGCTACACCTGCCATGTTAAATTAAAATTATATTTTGCAGATAATATCTTGTCCATCATGGCATCCCCTGTGCCTGGCATAGTACCTGATACCTAGGAGGCATGTGACAGATGTTGGGTGAATGTACATAGTTGAGCATACACATCTCTAATCTTAGTCTTGTTACTGCTGGTGATAATAAACATTTGTAATTAGGCATTTTAACTAGTTTGGCATCTATGCTGTTCTTATGTAACTACTTTTGGTGGATTTGCCTGTTGCTTTCCGTAGCTGCCTCAAAAGGAAGTGGTGCACATTTCAGTCTTCATTGAAATTTCAATTCTGGAGTCATAAATATTGCTATGTGCTCACCAAAATCTGTTCCTTCATCTTTCTGAGCACACAGCTAGACTACATTTCCCAGCCTCCTTTGCAGTGAGGTGTGGCCATGTGACTAAAGGAAATGAAGTGCACCACTTCGCAGACTGGCCCTTTAAAAACCTACCCTGTGATCATCCTTCCTTACCTGCCAGCTGAATAGAAAGGGCGCCAAGGCTCTAGCTACTAATAGCCACTAATCATATGTGGCTATTTAAATTTGAATTAATTTAAATGAAATAAAAATGAGAGAAAAAGAACTATCACAGTCCCAAGTACTCTTGATTTCTTCCCTTCCCCAACCCAATGAAATAAAAATAAAATGTGAAATTGAAGTTAGATGAGACTCAAAATACATATATAGAGAGACAAGGGGCAGTGAGAGACCTCAGCTTGCTGTCTGACTTACAACCTGTCGCACTTCACTTATTCATCTCTTTACCTTTCTCCTGCAAGTCTCCCATACCATCATGGGGCAACTTTTGGATGACAGATAACTGGATTTCAATCTTGCCTCTGGCATTTCCTTGCTATGTGATTATTGTGTTTTTATTTAATGTTTCCAGGCCCCTGTTCCTTCCTCTTAAAGTTGTAGCCGATGCTTCTCACTTCAGTAATCAGTTCGACAAAAATAACATACACCAACGTGGCATAGTTATGGTTCCTCTTAAATCTGTCTCTCCATTTTTATTTCATACAGATATCCAGTTGTTCTACCACTGTTTGTTGAAAACGATTTTCTCCACCATCCATCCACCTTGGCCTTGGCAAGGTAAATGGATAGTGGGAGAAATCGTCTTTAATTGATTTTTTCCAAGAGATCAATTGAAGACTATTGATCAAATTGATCAAATAATCAATTGATCAATTGGTCTTTCCAAAGATCAATTGAATATATATATTTTAATGTAATCAAATTCCATATATATTCAATTATATACTTACACACATTCCAGATATATTCAGTATACATTTTGAATATACATATATATTTTTTATATATATACATATATATATGTATACACATATATATTCACTTCTGGACTCTATTCTGTTTGTTCCATTAATTCGGTGGACTATTCATAAGCTAATAGAACTGTCTTAATTACTTTCCCTAATTTAAATACCATAAAATAAGTCCTGAAATGAGATAATAAAGGTTCTTCAATGTTTTTCTTCTTTAAAAAATTAAATAAAATTAAAAATTTGATTCTGCCATTGCACAGGCCACATTTCAAGTGCTTCATAGCCATACATCTTTAGTGGCTATTGTATTGGACAAGGAAGTATAGAACATTTCCATCACCATAGAATATTCTACTGGCCAGAACTGCTCTAGAAGACGGTAAAATCACAACAGAGAGAGAAGCCAAGTCACTGAACAGTGCTTGAAGCAAACTTCTCACTGCCATCATTACCACTGATTGGACTTTATAAGAAAAATGAACTTCTGCTGTGTTGAGCCCTTTGGATTTAGGGGTTTATTTATTCACAGTAGCTACTGAGTCATTCTCTGATACAGAGGTCATAGGTCAAGACATGGAATCATTTTGTTCACCTGTCTCTCCATAGGCAGTGAAAAACAAGCTCCACTGGGAGAAGTGTCTTTTCTGAGAGCACAGAACTAATGAATTTTTGTGGTCCAATCCAGAAACACTGATTTTATACGTATGGTGAAAGCATACA
This sequence comes from Pongo abelii, assembly GCF_028885655.2. Taxonomy (NCBI): domain Eukaryota; kingdom Metazoa; phylum Chordata; class Mammalia; order Primates; family Hominidae; genus Pongo; species Pongo abelii. Next base: position 36,505,338 of record NC_072005.2, on the reverse strand, counting down.
GGCCTCACTGTCAGCTTCGAAGAACTTCCCTTAAGTCTTTAGAGCCTGAAGATATGCACATCTCACTCTGAGATGCAGCCTTACTAATGCTCTGGTACAAACATGCACCTGCAGAATCTCCTTCTGCAAGTAAGAACCTCCTGAGAGTCACAGTGTGGCAAAGACTGTAAAATTAATAGAAAAATTAGCAATGCTGCTGGATTACAATCCCACTATCTCAGACCATGGGGAGTGAAATTCCCAATGGGCCATGACACTTTAGAAAATAATGTTATAACAAATTTAAAGGTTTAAGTTAGAATCATACAGCATGTAGCCCTTTTACACTGGCTTCCCCCACCCCAATTAGTAACATACATTTAAGTTTTCTCCAGGCCTTTTTTATGGCTGATAGCTCATTTCTTTTTAGCTCTGAACAATATTCCATGGTCTGGATGAACCAGTTTATTTATCCATGGAACTACTGAAGGATGACTTGGTTGTTTCCAAGTTTTGGCAATTATTAATAAACCTATTACACATATCCACGTGTGAGTTTTTATGTAGACATATGTTTTCTCTTATCTTCGGTATATCTGGGAGTGAGACTGCAGGATGGCATGGTAAGAGTATATTTAGTTTTATAAGAAACGCCCAAATTGTCTTCCAAAGTGGCTGTTCCATTTTGCATTTCTACCAACAATGAATGAAAATTCCTGTTGCTCCACATCCTTGCCAGCATTTAATGTTGTCAGTGATCTCAATTTCAGCCATGCTAATAGATGTGTGGTGGCATCTCAGTGTTGCTCTAAGTTGTATCTCCCTAATGACATATGACATAGGACATCTTTTTATATAGGTATTTGCCATCTCTATCTTCTTTGGTGAGGTGTCTGCTAAGGTCTTTGGCCCATTTTTAAGCTGGATTGTTCATTCTGTGATTGTTGAGTTTTAAGTGTTCTTGTACACTTTGGATAGCAGGCCTTTTTCAGATAATATCCTTTGCAAATATTTCCTCCCAGTCTGTGGCTTGTCTTTCATTCTCTTGGCAGTGTCTTTCACAGAGGAGAAATTTTTAATTTTAATTAAGTCCAGCTTATCATTTCTTTCTTTCACGGAATGTGCCTTTGGTGTTGGATCTAAAAAGTCCTCACCAAACCCTAGGCCATCTAGATTTTCTCCTATGTTATCTTCAAGGAGTTTATTGTTTTGTGTTTTACATGCTTTACATACTGTATCATTCCAACTGTGTGACATTCTGGAAAAGACAAAATTGTAAAGATAGTGAAAAGACCAGTGGTTCTCAGGGGTTGAGGGGAGGAAGGGATGACAAGCAGAGCACAGAGGAGTTTTAGGGCAGTGACACTGCTTTGTAGGATTCTATAATGGTGGATACATGCCATTATGCATTGATCTAAACTCGTAGAATGCACAACACCAAGAGTGAACCCTCACGTAAACTATGGACTCTGGGTGATGGTGATGTGTTAGTGTAGTTCATCAGTTGTAACAAAAGGACCAACTGGTGGGGGCTGTCGATAATGGATGAGGCTGTGCATGTCAAATGCAGGGGGCACATGGGAAATCTCTGTACCTTCTGCTCAGTTTTGCTGCAAACCTAAAACTGCTCTAAAATAAAGTCTAGTTTTTTTTTTTTTTTTTAAGGTAAATTACATTACGACCTCCCTTTTCTTAAAATCCATCCATAACATTTGCTTTGCACTTGACATAAATGTTTGTCCTTTGGAAGGGAGTTCTTGCCTTTCATCCTCCAGCCCTGCCCATCTCCTTGACCTCATCTGCTCCATCTCCCCCTTGTTCACCCCGTCGCCCTGCTCCAGCACCACTGGATTTCTTTCTGTTCCTTTAATGTTTGCACACAAGTTCCACCTTGGGCATTTGTCCTTGTTGTTCCTCTGCCCACAACATTCTGACACCAGCTGTCTCTGCCCCTTAACCCCAGCCATGCACACAGAGATTTTCACAGGCTGGTTGTGTCCTAGTGCTTCATGTCTCCATTCAAAAGCTGCCTCCTGGGCCGGGTGCGGTGGCTCATGCCTGTAATCCCAGCACTTTGGGAGACTGAGGCGGGCGGATCACCTGAGGTCAGGAGTTCGAGACCAGCCTGGCCAACATGGTGAAACATTTTCTCTACTAAAAATACAAAAATTGGTAAATTGGTCAGGCGTGGTGGCTCATGCTTGTAATCCCAGCACTTTGGGAGGCCGAGGCAGGCGGATCACAAGGTCAGGAGATCGAGACCATCCTGGCTAACATGGTGAAACCATGTCTCTACGAAAAACCAAAAAATAAAAAAATAAAAAAATAAAAAAATTGGCCAGGTGTGGTGGCGGGCACCTGTAGTCCCAGCTACTTGGGAGAGAGGCGGAGAATGGCATGAACCCGGGAGGCAGAGCTTGCAGTGAGCCGAGATCGCGCCACTGCACCCCAGCCTGGGTGACAGAGGGAGACTCCATCTCAAAAACAAAACAAAACAAAACAAAAATACAAAAATTAGCTGGGTGTGGTAGCACATACATGTAGTCCCAGCTACCCGGGAGGCTGAGGCAGGAGAACTGCTTGAGCCCGGGAGGTGGAGGTTGCAGTGAGCTGAGATTGCATCACTGCCCTCCAGCCTGGGTGACAGAGGGAGACTCTGTCTCAAAAAAAAAAAAAAGCTGCCTCCTGGGAAAGCCTTTCTGGTGATCTCAGGTGACTCTCATCCCTCCGTACCACACTGCCTTGTGTTACTGTCTCCTTAGCATGGCTATTAGGTCCCTCCTCTTGCAGCAAAGTGCTTTCTTCATGAGGCCAGGAGGCTTGCTGATAGGGGTCCTAGTTGTGTGCTCAGCTTGAGACATGGTGGGGGCTGGGAGCCCCCCCCAAAAGGCCTAAAATGAATTTCTTGAGTATTCTGGCAAACTAATTTTAAATATTTAAGAATGATTTGATGACCAGACATAACACCATCATAAAGAATGATATTTCGTGTATATACTTATACCATTGATATTTCTTGTATACACTTATACCATTGATGTTCTTTGATATTTCTTGTATACATATATACATACACCATCATAAAGAATGTGAGTTGTAAGTAATTGCATTGTAAGGTTTTTCTTTGAGAATTTGGTGATTTTCCTCCAAAATTATTAGAGTTTTTTTTTAAGCAAATTGGAAAACTCTACTATAGATCCTATATATAGAAAAAAATTATAATACCTTTTTTTTGAGACGGAGTCTCGCTTTGTCGCCAAGGCTGGAGTGCAGGGGCATGATCTCGGCTCACTGCAACCTCTACCTCCTGGATTCAGGTGCTTCTTGTGCCTCAACCTTCTGAGTAGCGAAGATTACAGGCATACGCCAGCACGCCTGGCTGATTTTTGTGTTTTTTAGTAGAGACAGGGTTTCACCATATTGGTCAGGCTGGTCTCGAACTCCTGACCTCAGGTGATACACCTGGTTTGGCCTCCCAGAGTGCTGGGATTACAGGTATGAGTAACGGCGCCCAACGTATAATAACTTTTTGTTGTCTTTCGTGGGGGGAATTTATATGCATGTGTATATAGTCATTTCCATGAGACAATCTTAATGCAGTAAATTTGTGGACTCTTAAGTTATAGAGGACAGCACCTTGTGAGTGTCACATTATGTACTTAAACCTTCAAATATAATTCCTTCAGCACAAAATTATTAATTCACTCTAATTACGTAATTGTTTGCATGAACAAGGATGTTTAGATAAGGCTAGCATTCCATAGGCTGATATTTCAGTTAAATTTCAGTTACCGACTGCAGGTGCCACTCTCTCAGATATGGAGATGTTAAATATATAAACCACGATTATTCTAAACTGCTTTCAAGATTACCCACTGAGCTGAGCCCATCATGAATATTTTGCCTACACAGGGTTGGTTTATTCAAAACAGTGGTATATTTAATTTTAGAATATATATGGAAAAGAGAGAAAGCTATTAGAAACTTTTTCTTTTTTTTTTTTTTTCTTCCGAGACAGAGTCTTCTCTGTCGCCTAGGCTGGAGTGTAGTGGTACGATCTCGGCTCACTGCAAGCTCCGCCTCCCGGGCTCAAGCGATTCTCCTGCCTCAGCCTCCCAAGTAGCTGGGATTACAGGCACACACCACTATGCCCGGCTAATTTTTTTATTTTTAGTAGAGGCAGGGTTTCACCATGTTGGTCAGGCTGGTCTTAAACTCCTAACCTCGTGATCCACCCGCCTCAGCCTCCCAAAGTGCTGGGATTATAGGCATGAGCCACCACACCCGGCTTAGAACCTTTTTCTATAAATATTCCTATTAATGTAAAAAATTATTTTATTTTATGGTTAAAACAACACAGCTGGGACCAGCTATCTTCAGAGTTTTAATTTTTTAAAGCTCACATTTTTACCCTATTTCCGATATTTCTTGTATACACTTATACCATGGATATTTCTTGTATACACTTATACCATTGATGTTCTTTGATGTTTCTTGTTTACTCGTATAGCACTGATGTTATTTAAGATTATTTTATGGGTTCTGTGGACAGATGCTTCTAATTTAATGAGTATGTTTTCATTAAATTCATTTGTGTGGTTTACAATTTATGACAGATGATTCTGACTTCCCAGTGAGTGACAGCAATTTTCCTTTTTGAGTAAATTTATTTAAGTAAAGATGTGACTCATATTAAAAAAAAATATGAGTACAGGGTAGTATTGACATAACATGGTGCCGCAATTCTGAATGTGGTATCCAAATGACTAATGTCTGGGAAATGCTTGGAACACCTACACTGGAGAGGTATAGCCAACCAACCGAATTTCTTAATTTTTGTATCAATATTTGGTACCTGCCAACTTCTTAAAAATTTTATTTTAATCCCCTCCTGCTTTGTTATATTCTTGGCAAAGAGGGAATGGTCTATGGATGAGGGTTGAATGCCTGATTCTTTTTTTTTTCTGAGACGGAGTCTCGCTCTGTCGCCCAGGCTGGAGTGCAGTGACCGGATGGATCTCTGCTCATTGCAAGCTCCGCCTCCCGGGTTCACGCCATTCTCCTGCCTCAGCCTCCCGAGTAGCTTGGACTACAGGCACCCGCCACTACGCCCGGCTAATTTTTTGTATTTTTAGTAGAGACGGGGTTTCACCGTGTTAGCCAGGATGGTCTCGATCTCCTGACCTCGTGATCCGCCGGCCTCGGCCTCCCAAAGTGCTGGAATTACAGGCGTAAGCCACCGTGCCCGGCCTGCCTGATTCTTTAGGAAATAAAGACAGGTCTTCAGGACCCCCACACTTAACCCTGGGATGTGAAAGTGATAAGGCTCAGTCAACTTAGGTGCAATGCCTTATCCGGGTATGAATGCAGTCTTTCCCTGAGCTGAATAAAGCTCAAGAATCAAAGACTCTGTTCTTGCTTTCTCAATCTGCTCTGTTGTCTCCACTCAGCTCACTTCCTAAGGAAAGGACTCAGGTATGGGGCAGAGTCACTTCCTGCACCACACTATCAGCAAACCTAGCTCCTCTTGGCTGGCTCAGGCCCTCTGGCTTCCCAGCTATGAGGTCACACCAGCTGAGAATTCAATGATCTATCTTAACCACAGTGACTCATGCAGCCTCTGGTTACCCTGCGGCTGGGACCCAGTTCCTCTACAGGAAGACATATTTTAAATGATTACGTGAATGACGGAGAGTGCACAGAGGGCTTTCAAAGATTTGGAACAACCAGTCGGAAGCGCCAAAACTTACCCAGGTTCTCAAACCTCATTTGGTTTGAGAATTAGAAGGACTGGTCCCGACGGGTGCTTTCTGACTACTGCCAAGAATCTCTCCTCCTTTCTAGCAGTGATGGCCTGGTGGCCACACTCAGCACAAGTTAACGATTCCAAGTGCAGGAAGAAGTAAGGAGTGAGAAATAAGAATAAAATAAAAAATAAAATCCCCCCAAACTGTCGCAATTTGAACACTTTTCTGAAATCCTCAAAGGAAGATAATTGTCTAAACTCCAGGGGCAGCTCGAGGCTCAGAAGAAAGAGTGTAGACTTACTCTAAAGAGAATGAGAGTGAGGACTCAGCACCAAATGTGTGCTAAGTGCCAGCACGCTCATTCCTTTCATGTAATCTGCTCCTCTCCTCCATTGCGTTTTTCTCTTTTAAATAGACTTTATTTCAGTTTTTGGTTCACAAGAGATACAGAGATTTCCCATATACCTCCTGTTGCTTACACATACATGCAGTGACCCCGTTACCAACATCTCCCACCAGGGTGGTACCTTTGTTACAACTGAGGAAACTACATTGACCCATAATCACCACCCAAAGTACATAGCTATGTCAGTGTTCCCTCTTGATGTTGTACATTCTATGGGTTTACACAAATTTACAAAGACATGGATCCACCATTACAGTATCCTATAGAGTAGTTTCACTGCCCTAAAATCTTCTGTGCTCTGTCTATTCATCCTTTCCTCCTTACCCCTGGACACCACTGATTTTTTTTTTTTGAGACAGAGTCTCGCTCTGTTGCTCAGGCTGGAGTGCAGTGGCATGATCTTGGCTCACTGCAACCTCTGCAGTGAGCAGAGTTCAAGCAATTCTCCTGCCTCAGCCTCCTGAGTAGCTGGGACTACAGGCACATGATGCCACGTCCGACTAATTTTTTTGTATTTTAGTAGAGATGGGATTTCACCATGTTGCCCAGGCTGGTCTCAAACATCTGAGTTCAGGCAATCCGCCCATCTCCGCCTCCCAAAGTGCTAGGATTATAGGCGTGAGCCACCGCACCCAGCCGATCTTTTTACTGTCTCCATAGTTTGCCTTTTCCAGAATGTCATATAGTTGAAATCGTACAGTATGTAGCCTTTTCACACTGGCTTCTTTCACTTTGTTATAGGCTTTTGAGATTCTCCCATGTCTTTTCATGGGTTGATAGCTTCTATCTTTACAGTGCTGAATAATATTCCATTGTCTGGGTGTACCACATTTTATTTATCCATTTGCCTACTGAAGGGAGTCTTGGGTGCTTTCAAGTATTAATACTTACGAATAAAGCTGCCATAAACAACCACGTGTCTTTTCAGCTCCTTTGGGTAAACATCAAGGAGTGGGATTGCAGGATGGTATGCTAAGAGGATGTTTAGTTTTGTAAGAAGCCACCAAACTGTCTTCCAAGTGGCTGTTCCATTTTGCATTTCCATCGGTACTGAATCAGAGTTCCCGTCACTCTACACCCTTGGAAGCACTGGGCGTTGTCAGTGTTCTCGATTTTGTCTATTTTAACAGGGGTGTAGTGGCATCTTATTGTTGTTTTGATTTGAATTCCCCTGATGATACATAATGAGAGCATTTTGCTTTTTATTTTTCTTTATTTATTTTTATTTTTGAGACACAGTTTCACTCTGTCACCCAGGCTGGAGTGCAGTGGCATGATCTTGGCTCACTGCAACCTCCGACTTACAGGTTCAAGTGATTCTCCAGCCTCAGCCTCCCGAGTAGCTGGGATTACAGGTGTGCACCACCACGCCCGGCTAATTTTTGCATCTTTTCAGTAGAGACAGGGTTTCACCATATTGGCCAGACTGGTCTCGAACTCCTGACCTCAAGTAATCCTCCTGCCTTGGCCTCCCAAATTGCTGGTATTACAGGTGTGAGCCATGGCATCTGGCCACTCTTTGCTTTTTTTGCTTTTTAACAAATTACACTAACTCAATATGTGTGGTAAGGGACTGCCCTAACATTTCACGGTTTTATCTCAAAATTTCCTACGGTATCAAAAAGGAAAAAAAAAAAAAAAGAGAAAAGCTTGAAAGTGCTCTCAAGGATTTGTTTGTTTGTTTGTTTAAAAGGCTTAAAAGCCTCAATCTACTGAGCAAACATGCCTCCAAGCATCTACCCTGGATGTCTTTATATAACCTCAACATGCCTCAGTCCAGAAGCAAATTTATTGTTTTTCACTTAAATCACCTTTCCCTTGATCCTTCTGTTGCGGTCACTGGCCTTGTCTTCCAGTGCTTAGGGTCCTGCAGCTCCTGCTTGGTCACCCTCAGGCCGAAGGGCTTATGCTGAACCCCAAATGCACTGAGTGAAACCCCACACTCCCCCCTCCTCATTGCTGGAATCTCCCTGCCGGCTCCCAGGGTCTGGCTGGCCTGGGCTGGCTTTGCCACTGAATCTCTTTTTCCCATTTGCCCATGGCTGTCTGCCACTAGTGGGCTGGTCTGCCTCACAACACTTCATGCCACCTGCTTTTCCTTCCTCTGTGTCCTTGCTGGAGCCTGGGATGCCCTTCCTCACCACTGCCCCTGCCCCAGCCCAGGTTAGCCCAGTCCTGCTTTCTCCCCGGGGTCCAGCAGCCCACAGTCATGCATCAGTCCGCTCAAGAGAAGTTGGTGTGTCCCTCTAACTCCTGACCATGCTTCCCTTCTGCGTCTGCTGTAGTCCATCTTACCTCTGTCATTAGACTATAAGTTGCCTGAGGGCTGGAAATCTACCCCTCCCTCATCTCTGCAACCCGCTACCATTCCCAGCAATTTCACACACACAATTACCTGTTGAATGCATGTTGAATGAATCTGAGATCGATTTTGTAAAGATAGGGGGAAATCATGAGCAGGAGTTGTCTGAAGAATGAATCCTTATTTTAGATCCCACTGAGTCTCTCTGTCAAGGACTCTTTGGACTATGAAAACAGGAACAATTATGGTGTAAATGGACTTTGAAAATAGCAATAATTAGGTAATTAAAAATGTACTTCAGTTTCATTATAGTGTCCATAAAATAACACCATCGAAAAACAAACTATTTTAACATATTTTACTTAATATAATTCATGTAATTGTGATTTTTATGTTCCACCTAGTTATGCAATTAAGTAGTACATGGTTATTTCTTACAATTAAACATTGCTAAAATCTGCCGCCAGTTTGGAACACAGAGTATGATATATTTAACAACTTTTTATGCTAAACAGTAGACACAGTTAACACTGTATTCATTTAATTCCAATTTAATTAGTTGAATAATATTTTCAAATGTGAATTTAGCCCTAACTAGAATGGCACATTACTTAAGGTTGTTTTCTTTCAAATTATGTATCTGTAACCTGTTGAGGTTTCTCGTAGAAGAAAATGGTGGTACGTGTGGGTTCCTGAGTTGAAAATCGTGCAGGTTTTTCAGCTCTTGATCAGAGCTTCCTACTCACTGGTTAGATCCATCTCATGACATAGTGTACACCAGCAAAATATCCCCTGTTTCTTCCTGAAGTGTTAACCCCTAGATGCTCATGAAATGTGTTGCAGGCATGGCTGGGCTCCTGGAAGCAGCCTGAGGCCCGAGACACAGAAGAAAGGAGATCAGAGGCTTCATTTTTCTAGATACACCTCCTGCTTTGGGGAGAGGCATTCTGAACTCCTCAAACATACTGCCTCTGCCACTGGCCCTTGTCACCAGCCCTGATCTCTGAGTGATTCAGAGGCGAGAAGTGGGGAAGAGAGGAAACTTCTTGGTTTCAAGAAGAAAAAACAGGTGCAAAGCCCTTTTGAGCCTATGTCATTGGTGACATTACTATAAGATTTCCCATTCCTGCTTTTCTTGAGAGTCCCTCCAACCCAGGCCTGTGCCTCTATGGGCCAAGCTTCACCTTTGGTCCCTAGACCTGCCGTACCTCCATTTCCCCTGCACTCATTTGCCTGGCTTGGAACATCCCCCCAGGTATATCTTCCCAGCAGTTTCCCTTTCTCCTCTACTCTGGTCTCCTTTCCTTCACCCTCCCATCTACCAACCACTAACTCTCAAATGAAGTGTCCTTAAAAAGCTCCATGCCTTGTTACCTCCTTCAAAATCAACTCCCCCTCTTTTGTTCAAGCTTCCACATGGCCCACTGACCTGACCTTCTCTCCCTCTGTTCCTAGACTTGAACCCTCCACCCAACCACTCCACACACCTTGGCTGAGACCCTGCCACAGAATGGGGAGAAGGGGTTGGGGGCCCCTTGAGGACTTCATCCCTCAAGTCAGGATTACCCTCACTGCACCTAAGGGGCATCACTGCTCATCCCAACTGCTGACAAACACCATTCCCACACCTTCTGCCATTGAGTTAGCCCCATTCATGTCAGGGCTCAGCTCCCACCATGCCTGTCTCCCATGACGCTTTCCTAGCACTGCCTCAGACCCTCAGAACTAAATGAGATAAGGCATGACCAAAGGCTTAACAACCAACACGATAATAATAAGATCATTAATGCTTATTGAACACCTCCTCAGTGCCTGGCTCTGGACTTAGCACGTTACATTAATCATCTAATTTAGTGCTCCAACAGGCACAAACTACTCCTAGTATCCCCACTTAGGATGGGTTATGAGACTGGCCTAAAGTCCTACAACCACTCAGTGGAAGAGCCAGAATTCAAACCCAGATGATCTGAATCCTGGATCTGTGCCCCTAATCACTACTCTGTCCTGTCTCCCTAGCAGGGGACCCAGCAAATGGCAAGTGTCCAATAATTATTAGTTACTGCACTGAGTCCCAAGGAATACTCTTCTTTTCATTGTTCTCATTACTTTTGCAATCGGAGTCTCCAAACTCATTGCTCAGTTTAGACTATCAGTTAATTTTCAGTTAGTATTTTTTTTTTCCCTGCACCTGGCTGGGCACCCACAGGCAGCTCAGTCCCAGGCTTTCTACATGGAGTCATAAGGTCTCCCTCTTTAGGCTCTTGAGTCCATTTGAAATCTACCAGGGAATCTGTCAGTGGCCTTGGACCTGGCGTCTGGCAAACTGGGGTCATTCTTGAGATCCTCAATCATGGTCTTCTGCTCATCACACACCTCAGACATCAGGATCCTGACTGCTCTGCTACCTTCAGGTCCAGCTCACATCCCATTTTGGTTTCCCAGCCTCAGCTCCACCTGATACTAATCCCAGCCATCCTAAAATCCTGGCATGGCTTGGGCCTTCCACAACTCAGTTTATGGCTGGGACTGAAGAAATGTTGTAATGAAGGTAGCATCTGTAAGTAAGATCTGCACATGGAAGTGTGTGTTGTCAAACACCTCTGAAAGAGGAACAGTGTGGCCACAGTTCAGGAATCAGCATTGGGAAAGCCACAACTTGTGGTAACCCATGCCTTCACTGCCCCTACGTAAAACCAGCTATGTGCTGGGGAATTACGCTATGACTCTTCTAATCCTATTTCCAGTTCCCATAAGGACCCTGCAAGTTAGGTATTGCTACACTCACTCTACAAGAGAAGGAGAAGCTCAAGTGTACAGTGGATATTTGATGTTTTTATCTGCTCACAATTCATTGTTTCTTCTAATACTAGCACCCTGACTTCTCTTTTCCATGTATACAGTCTTCATGAACTACATTTCAGGGTTCCTAGCCCTTCTTGCCAAAAGACAGGCATGTGATAAAATCTCGGCCAATTGGACTCTCTTTCTTGGGAGCCTGAATGTTAAGATGAGGAAGACAAAGATGGGAAATGATTAAAGAGGTTTTATCCCTGCAGGATGCCCAAAGAGACCTCATTACTTTCTTCACTCTAGAGGCCTGGGGCTGCTCAGCCTCCAACCTTTCCAGGACCCCTTGTCAATTCAGCCTTTGCTTTGATATCCTAAACCAATCCATATCCTCCTCACGTTAACTAGCATCTATTTTTGTTGCTTGGAACCCCAAAACTCCATATGATAGAGGGACATTCATTCATTTACCTACTGAAGAGTTCTTGAACACATTCTCTGTGTGAGGCTCTGTGCTTGGTGCTAAGGGTGTTGCCACGAGCAGGACAGAGGTTTCTATAATCAGCAAAGGCAGTCATTCATTGCACTTATGATAAAGGTTTTAGAACAAGGAACTTGTCCTAGGTAACACACAGGTCCATTCCATGGCTTGGCATCAAGATAGCTTGTCCCATATTCCACACGATTTTATAGGCCTGTGTGCTTTATACACACATTAATCAGGTATCATTCAAAGGGATTCTTTTCTCCACCACTGCACTAAACTACCGTTTAGCATGAACAAGTGCCACATATTTAAATACACAAGTGCAATTTCCTCAGAAATTCCTCTATCGATCTGGCCAATCCATTCCTTCTTGGGAACTTTGTGAAGGACAGTTTCTTAGAGTCAAAAGAAGCTCGTATAGTGAATCAGGAGATTTGACTCAATTTGTGGTTTTATTACAGATTTCCATTGTGATATTAGACATGTTAGTTCTCCCAGGTGAGTCTCAGTTTTCCCTTATATAAACTCAGAAATAGTTCAGATTATCTCCGAGGCTCTTCTGCTTTGATATTTCTAAATATCTTCTTCAAGCCCCTGGAATTAAGAGGGAAAAAAAGTTGCTTCTCCCTGTGACTTGAGGTTCTGAATGGCATCAAAAGAGTTAAATTTTGCAGTACTTTGCAACGTTGATAAAAAACCTGTGTATTTTAATTTCTAATAAAAAATCAAGCAGGTATGAATAGCAATGAAATTGCTCAAAAATTGTTCAAATTGAAGGGAAACAATTGGAAATGGATTTGGAAATATAATGTTTAGCTAAGCAAGCTATAATGTTCTGTTATTTTAATCAGCATTGTAAAGTAATTTAAATGATGCAGGAATAGACTTTTATACTTTAATATATAATCACTTTTTTCAATGCATTCATCAAAAGGTATTTCATGTTAATGATTCTATAGCTGACGACAGACACCAACAATAATGGTCTCTCGCCTGCTCCAGGTTTATGTTTGCAGGTTTTAGATTTGACTTTTATTTCCACTCTTCCCGCCTAGTCTTAAAGAAAAATTTCTGCAATTTTGGAAGGAAATTCTTGTTAGTTAATGTTGCAAAGGTTAAAAAAATTAGCATAGGAAATCTAGGACTTTCCTCAATATTGTTTCTTCTATAACACTAGAAAGTTGGGGCAGATTGCAGGGGTTATCCCAACAACTCACCTGCCTTCAGGCCCCTGGAATTCAAAAAAATATAAATGTGGCTTTTTGTTTAAAAATCTTCTACAAAGAGAGATGAGATTCTGTCACCCTATAGCCATTTTGTCTGTGTTAAATTAATGCTTATTGAAAATGGAAGATTTTTTGTGAATTAAATGCTGAAAAATAGATTTCTTTCTACTTAGGGGCTGATGTCTACTATTATCAAATGGCTCTTTCATAAAGATTTTTTTAAAAAGAATAACTTGAAATTTTCTTGCTGCAGTTTAAGTATTTATCATGTCCTTATGTCCTTGCTGGAGAAGGGAATATAAGACAGCTGAAGGACATGTTGCTGCTCCCAGAATGGTGATGCAGCCCAAGGATTTTGCAGGCCTGGACTTGTGTTTCCAAGGACTTTCTTTTCTCCCAAAATAAAACATGCTTTTGGTGTCTCTTGCTTTGCTTTTGCCCATGTTGGTACTTGTTCAGTGTGAGAAATCAATCTGTCCATCCATCTCTCCACCAATCCATCCATTCATCCATCCACCCATCCACCCATTCTCTCATCCATATATCCATCCATCCATCCACACACCCATCTGTCCACCCATCCATCCATCTACCTATCCATCCATCCATCCATTAATCCACACACTCGTCCATTAATCCATCCAATCATCCACCCATTTATTCATTCATCCACCCATCCATTCATCTGTCCACTCATCCATCTATCCATTTATCCATTCACACATCCATCCATTCATTTATCCATCCATCCATCCATCCATTTCACCCATCCATCTATTCATTTATCTTCCACTCACCCATCCATCCATCCATCCATCCATCCATTTCACCCATTCATCTATTCATTTATCTTCCACTCACCCACCAATTCATCCATCCATTCATCTACGCATGCATCCATCCACCCATCTATTCATCCACTCACACCTACTCATCCACCCACTCATCCATCCATCCATCCATCCATCCATCCATCCATCCATCCATGTATCTCTAGAATTTCCCCAAGAATAGAACATAGCCCTAGATGTGTCTTTAGAGCCATTTGAATACTATTTCCAAATTATAAAGTTTCTAGTTGTCTATTCAGAAACGTTTTTTGGAAAAGGCAGCCTTGTATTTATCAGCTAAGTTCCAAAGAGTAGGATTGGATTCAAAGTGCTAAGGAGCTGAGAGGTGGGGAAAGGGGCCAAGAGCCTCGGTTTTGGGCTGAGTCTGCCCCAGATGGAGACTGGGGCAGTCATTCCTCTCTTTGAAATGGCAGTGAAGGACTGGAAACAAATGGCAGACTCCAGGTTGAGACTCATCTCCACATGGTGCTCCTTGGTGAAGTGGGCTCAGCCCAGAGCCAGCTGGGGCCAGGAAGGAATGAAAGCTGCTGAGGTCACACTCTTGGTGAAAAGAGCTCTCTGGGTCCTCCCATCCCGAGTTTTGGGAATCATAAACAGCCAGTATTTCAGTGCCCTTCAGGAGAAAGAAGTGGATCAAAGATTGAGGGAGCAATGCAGACTTGCAGTGAATGCAGAGACACAGTCAGCTCTGTCCATAATGGAATAAAAAAGGGGCAGGAACGGAATCCTCCACTTACTAGCTGGGAGTCCCTAAAATGTTCCCCCTTGGTTTTCACACCTGTAGATGATAAATTATAAAAATTGCAGTATCACAGACTTAGGGTGAGAATTGCATAAGGTAACAAGTTTAAGGCACTTGGCCCCAAACCGGGTGAAGGGTGGCTGCTCAGGGAGTGATAGCTATGAAAGAGCAATTGTGTTCAGGAACAGTCGACAAGGAACCTCTCTAGAATGGCACCTGACTGGCTCATCTCCTACACCTCTGCAGGATACAACTAGAGTCCAGGAAGGATCATAGCCCTACTGAGAACTTAAAAGATCTCAAGTTCCATCCTCAAAGCATCCTCGCTGCTGCATCATTACAAAATTCCCATGATCCAGCTTTTCAAGGGTACATGTTAACTTATCTATGTGGTGTGTGCTTACTGAGTGCCTGTGGGGCTGTCCAGCTCCAGCTCCCTGTGTTGAAGGGAGGAGCAAGGGAAGGGAAGGCTCTCATCTCACCCTGGAGGGGCTTGTGGTTTGCTGGGCAGAGGAGACACAGTGCACCTTGCAGCCCTGGACAGGGCACCAGGCAATGTGTGGAATAAGGTTTCCATGCCTGCAAAGTGCAGGAAAGACAACTCAGGACAGAAACATGGACAGCCAAGAAGCTGGGAAAAAATGTTCCTTTGTACTAGCAAAAAAAGCAATGCCTATAGCATTGTCAGTAACTTAACATTCTGTGTACACACATCCAAAGATTAGAACAACAATAACAACATTCTACTCATGGCTGGGGTAAGTGTAAGGAGGTACGAGCAATAATGAAATTTGCTACAGTAGAGTGATATATTTGACAAATTTAATTTACATAATTTTAACTCTGCATTTGTCCACCACACTCCTCCCCCAGAAAGGAGAAAGAAAGAAGGAGAAAGGGAGGGAGGGAAGGAGGAAGGGAGGTACCAAGGAAGGAAGGGAAGGGAAAGAAAGAAGAAGAGAGGAAGGAAGGGAGGGAAGGAGGAAAGGGAAAGAAAGAAGAGGAGAGAGGGAGGAAGGGAGGAAAGAAGAAAGGAAGGAAGAGAGGGAGCAAGAGAAGAAGAGAGGAAAGAAGGAAGGAAGGGATTGAAGAAAGAAGGAAGAAAGGGAGATGATATGGTTTGGCTCTGTGTCCCCACCCAAATCTCATCTCAAATTGTAATCCCCATATGTGGAGGGAAGGAGGTGATTGGATCATGGGGGAAGTTTCCCCCATGCTGTTCTTGTGATAGTGAATTCTCAGGAGATCTGATGGTTTTGTAAGCATCTGGCATTTCCCCTGCTTGCACTTCTCTCTTTTGCAGCCATGTGAAGGTGTTTGCTTCCCCTTCACCTTCCGCCATGATTGTAAGTTTCCTGAGGTCTCTCCAGCCATGCGGAACTGTGAGTCGACTAAGCCTCTTTCCTTTATAAATTACCCAGTTTTGGGAAGCTCTTTGTAGCAGTGTGAAAACAGACTAATACAGGAGGGAAGAAGGAAGGAAGGAGAGAAGAGAGGGGACAAGGAAGAAAGGAAGGGAGAGAGGGAAGAGAAAAGGAAAGAAGGAAGGAAGGGCAGAAGAAAGGAAGATGTACCTAAAGCCTTACTTACCACCCATCGTTTCCCTCCATGTGTGTGCTTAGGAGTGAGCACCTGAAGGGAGATCCTGCTGCTTTCTCCCCAGAGCTGTTTCTTCACTGGGTCTGTGTGATGTGACCATCCCAAGGGCTGGATCTGAGACTCATGTTTAAGGACCCATTCTCATACCAGATGTCCCCTAAAGCCTAACAGCTCCTAGCATAAGAACTGCAAAGATGGCTCTCCTTGCTACCCACCCCCACCTTGTACCCTACAATCTGTTTTTTAAGGAGCAGCCAGAGAGATCCTTTAAAATAAGAGTCACTCATGTCATGCCTCTGCTAAACATGCTCCACAATTTCCATTCCTCTCTGGGAAAAAGTGCATATCCACCCAGTGCCCTGCCTAGCTCACCTCTCTGGTCTCTTCCTATCCTTCACTCTTCCTGCCACACACTGGTCTTTGGACACGCCGACATCCTTGTTGTTCCTTCAACATGCCAATTGTGCCTCCTTCTCAGGGCATTCATACATGGTGTTTCCTCTTCTGGGAATGCCCTTCCACCAGCTAGTTGCATAGCTCAATTCTCACTTTCTTCAAGTCACCTCTTTTCAATGGAACTTCCTTTGACCATCTAAACCTCTATGGCACCCTCCTCCCAACATACTTCTCTTTTAGCCCTGCCTAGTCTTTTTTTTTCTATATTACTTATCATCTTCTAATGCTTTAGAAATTTTGTGATTGTTAGACTTAATTTTCATTATCTCTCTCCACCAGAATAGCTTTTTACAGTGAATATATTGGTCTAGTTCGGTGTCTGTCCCATCTCCATCTCCTGGCACTATGCCTGACACAGGGTAGTTACTCAATAAACAGTGTTTGAGTTATTGCATGAATAAATGAATTACTGAATGTCAATCTCCAACACTATTTTCTTAAAAGGTGTGCCAGGGCAATTTTGATGACAATCATTTTGTATTATATGTACTGACTTTAGAAATATCCCTCCCACTTCAGGTGAGAGTCTATTGCGGAAGGTTTCAGAAGATAATTTGGCAACATATACTAAGGGCTTAGAAAAGAGTTTATCCTAGGAAAATTTCATGGGTGTTCACGAATGTTGAGCAAAACCACAGGCAGCTCAGTGTTGTATCAAATATAAAAAATTGGAAGTGATCTAACTACCCAATAATGATTAGGTAATAAAAAATTATGGTCTGCACAAACAATGGGGTATTATTTGGCATTTAAAATGCAGAGGAGTAGAATTCTTTTTAAATAGAAAATGTTTATAATATATGAATTGAAAAAAGTTACCAAACAGTAAATAGATTGGAATATCACATTTAAAAAAGAAATATACATATATTGATATACACATATATGTATTATTTATGTGAATATGCATATACATATATCGATATCTAGACATCTATATGTATTTCCTGGGAAACTATAATTTTATATGCTATGGTGTTGTCATTAGTGATTTCTAAATTGTTAATTTTTGTGAATTATTTTAGTAAATTGTTCTACATTAGCTTATATTTTTCTCTAATTTTTCTCAAAGATCATGACTTTTTTTTTTATTTTTAGACAGAGTCTCGCTCTGTTGCCCAGGCCAGAGTGCAATGGCACGATCTCAGCTCACTGCAACCTCCGCCTCCAAAATTCAAGCGATTCTCCTGCCTCAGTCTCCCAAGTAGCTGGGATTACAGGCGCCGCCAGCACGCCCATCTAATTTTTATATTTTTAGTAGAGATGGGGTTTTGCCACGTTGGTCAGGCTGGTCTCAAACTCCCATCCTCAGGTGACCCACCCACCTGGGCCTCCCAAAGTGCTGGGATTACAGGCATGAGCCACCACACTCAGCCATGACTTTTTATGGGTTCTTTATTTGGCAAATAATGGCAATAGATGATATTTCCATTAAAAACTGGATCTCAGTGCTTTCTAACATTTAATATTGTAATCTGACTTGAAATAAGACATTTCCAACTTTTATTTCTTAAATCATCATCTCTGGTCTTCTGAGGAAGGAAGAGGGAAGCCAGGCTGGCTGAGCTGAGCTGGAAGAGGAGCGGACTCTGCTCCAGGACCGCTCTTCCACCCAGCAGTTGAATGAATACAGTGGCGGCCACTCGTGAAGCCCACGTTAGTTCCTGCTCAGTTTAATCACACACTCCTGCACTCTAGTCAAAGGGGATTAGACATGAGCTGTGATGCCACGACCACGTAGACTGCTTCTTTGGAGTACGGCTTATTTATTCCTTTAGTCAGTTTTTTTCCCCAAAATCCATTGATATTTCCATATTCAATTCTATGACTTATCAAGAAAAATCAACTTGTCAAACATAGTGAATTTTTTTTTAGCAATTTGACATTCATTATGTATTTATTTTTATGTAGACAAATCTTTTACGCTTTTTCTCTTTTTGATTTTGATGCCTCCCTTTGTTTTTAGATTTAACATGAACATTTAATCAACATGAAGAGATTGATATTTTTAAGTCATTTTATAACTTTCTAATCCATCTGTGTATGTGTGTGTGTATTTGGGCGATAGTACAGGGTGAGAGAATAATTTAACCATTATTAAAAATTAAATGATGACAATTTGCCCCAGACCTACCTGTAGAGTAATTTTCTGTTACCTACTCTCTTGAAATGATACTTTTAACGTTGTACTAAGCTGTATTCATTTATTACATAAATATTCAATAGGCACCTATCACGACGCTGTCACAATGTTAGGATCCTTTTGAGATTTTCTTCTTTTTAACTGATTTGTCTACATTTTTTTCCCCTGACACCACACTGCTTTAATTATACTTGCTTTAAAGTACAGTTTAATACGTGGTATTTGAAAGCCCACTTCATCACTATTCTTTTTTTCAAAATAAACTTCATTTTTCAGAGTAGTTTTGGATTCACAGACAATTGAGCAGAAGGCACAGAGATTTCCGATGCACCCCCCTTCCCACACATGCACAGCCTCCCATTACCAACAGCCCACACTGTGGTGGTGCATGCATTTGTTACAATTGATAAACCTACATTAACACGTCGTCACCACTCAGAGTCCATATTTTACATGAGGGTTCACTCTTGGTGTTGTGCATTCTATAGATTTAGGGAAATGCCTAATGAGTATCCAACATCGTAGTATTGTACAGAATTGTTTCACTCCCCTAAAAATCCTTTGTGCTTCGTCTGTTCACCTGCCTCCCTCCAGTCTTCCACTGGACACTACTGATCTTTTTACTGTCTCCATCATTTTGCCTTTTCCAGAATGTCAAAGAGTTGAAATTACACAGTAGGTAGCCTTATCAGATTGGCTTATTTTACTTAATGATATGCATTTAAGTTTTCTATGTATCTTTTTAGGGCTTAGTAGCTCATTTCCTTTTAGCCTTGAATGACATTCCAAAGTCAAGATGTACCAGATTTTTAGTTTATTTATCCATTCACCTACTCAAGAACATATTGGTTGCTTTTAAGTTTCGGCAATTATTAATAAAGCTGCTATACATATCCATGTGCAGGGTTTTTTCTTTTTTCAGACATAAGTTTTTGAGTCCTTTAGGTAAATACCAAGGAGTGAGATTGCAGGATGGTATGGTAAGAGTGTGTTTAGTTTTGTAAGAAACTGCCAAACTATCTTCCAAACCGGCTGTTTCATTTTGCATTCCCACCAGCAATGAGAGTTTCTGTTGCTTCATGTTCTTACCAGCATTTGGTGTTGTCAGTGTTATCCATTTCAGCCATTCGAATAGGTATATAGAGGTATCTAATTGCTGCTCCAATTTGCATTTCCCTAATGACATATGGAACAGAGCACCTTTTTATAGACTGTTTGCTATCTGTATGTCTTCTTTGGTGAGGTATCTGTTAAGGTCTTTGGCCCATTTTTTTCAGCTGGGTCATTGTTTTCTTTCATTGAGTTTTAAGAATTCTTTGTATATTTTGGATAACAATCCTCTCTCTGATTTGTCTTTTGAAAATATTTTCTTCCAGCCTGTGACTTGTCATTTAATTCTCTTGACACTGTCTTTCGCAAAATGGAAAATTTTAATTTTAGTGAAGTCCAGCTTATCAATTAGTTCTTTTATGGATCATGCCTTTGCCATTATATTTAAAGGGTTACCATCAAATCCTAGGTCATTTTGATTTTCTCCTGTGGTATCTTCTAAGAGTTTAGTGGTTTCAAATTCATTTGGGGGAAGAATGTAAGATCTGCGTCTAGATTTTATTTTATTTTATTTTATTTTTTGGTCACGTGGATGTTCTGTTGTCTCGGCATCATTTGTGAAAAGACTATTTATTACTATTTTATGGTCTTTGGTACTTTATCAAAGACCATCTGACTATGTTCTTTTTTTTTCTTTGATGGAGGCTTGCTCTGTCATCAGGCTGGAGCGCAGTAGTGCAATCTTGGCTCACTGCAACCTCCGCCTCCCAGGTTCAAGCAATTCTCCTGCGTCAGCCTCCTGAGTAGCTGGGACTACAGGCACCCACCACCATGCCCAACTAATTTTTGTATTTTTAGTAGAAACGGGGTTTCAGCATGTTGGCCAGGATGGTCTCCATCTTTTGACCTCATGATCCACCTGCCTCGGCCTCCCAAAGAGCTGGGATTTCAGCTGTGAGTCACTGTGCCTGGCCCTGACTATATTCTTATAGGTCTGTTTCTGGGGTTTTTATTCTGTTCCATTGTCTTGTCTATTTTTTGACAATACCACATCATCTTGATTATTGAAGCTTTATAATAAGTCTAGAAGTCAGTGACACAACTTTGTTCTTCTCTTTCAATATTATGTTGGGTATTGTGGGCCTTTTACCTCTCCCTGTAAATCAGAGAATCAGTTGGTCAATATCTACAAAATAACCTTCTGGGATTTTGATTAGGATTGTGTTGAGTCTATAGATCAAGTTGAGAAGAGGTGACATCTTCACAATATTGAATCTTTCCATCCATGAATATGAATACCTCTTTGTTTATTTAGTCCTTCCTTGATTTAGTTCGAGTTTTATAGTTTTCTTCATATAGATTTTGTACATATTTTGTTAGATTTATATCTATGTGTTTCATTTTTGGGGGTATTAATATAAATGGCATTTTGTTTTTATTTTCAAATTCTACTTGTTCATTGCTGCTACCTAGAAAAGCAATAGACTTTTGTATATTAACCTTTATTCTGCAACCTTGGTAAAATTATTTATTAGTACCAGGAGTACTTTTCTTCTTTTTATTTTCTAGATGGGCAATCATGTCACTGTGAAAAAGACAATTTCATTTCATCCTTCCCATCATGTATATATTTTATTTCCTTTTCTTGTCTTATTGCTTCAGGTAGGACTTCCAGTATGATGCTGAAAATAATGGTGAGAGGCAACATTCTTGCTTTGTTCCTAATCTTAGTGGGAAAGCTTTGAGTTTCTCTCCATTAACTATGACATTAGCTATCAGTTTTTGTGAATATTCTTTATCAGGTTTCCCTCTATTTCTAGTTTACTGATAGTTTTTATCATAAATGGTGTTAGATTTGATCAAATGCTTTGTATGCATCTATTGATATGGTCTTGTGAGTTTTCTTCTTTAGCCTGATGATGTGATAAATTACAGTAATTGATTTTCAAATATTGAACTGTTTTTGCATACCAGGGATAAATCCCAGTCAGCTGTGGTCCATACTTATTTTCATACATTACTGGATTCAATTTTTTAATAGCTTGCTGAGGGTTTTTGCATCTATGTCCATGAGAATATTGGTTTGTAGTTTACTTTTATTGTCATTTCTTTTTGTCTGGTTTTAGTATGAATGTAATGCGGGCTGCTCAGAATGAGTTAGGAAATATTTCCTGGGCTTCTACTTTTGAAACAGAGTCTACAGAATTGGTATTATTTTTCCCTTAAATATTTGATAGAATTCACCAGTAAAGCCATCTGGAGCTGGTGCTTTCTGTTTTTAGTTATTAAATATTGATTCAATTTTGCTAATAAATATAAGCCTATTAAAATTGTCAATTACTCCTTATATGAGTTTTAGTACATTTTATCTTTCAAATAATAGGTTCTTAATCTAAGTTACCAATTTGTGGACATAAAATTGCTTATAATCATTCTTGATTATGCTTTGAATGTCCATGGGATCAATAGTGATGCCCCCTTTGATTTCTAATATTAGTAATTTGTGTCTTGTCTTTCCTTGGTTAGCAGGAGCACAGGTTTTTAATTTTACTTATATTTTCTAAAAACATACTTTTGGTTTCATAAATTTTCTCTATTTTTTTCTTGAGTTTAATTTCATTGATTTCTTTTCTAATTTTCATTTTTTTCTTCTCCTTATTCTGGACTTAATTTGTTCTTCTTTTTCTAATTTTCTCTAATGGAAGCTTAGATGATTAATTTTGGTTCTTTCTTTTTTTCTAATTCTAATATATGCATTTAATGCTATAAATTACCCTCTAAGCACTGCTTTTGCTGCATCTCACAAATTTTATAAGTTGTGTTTTCGTTTTCATTTATCTCAAAATATTTTTAAATTTCTCTTGATATTTATTTTTTGACCATGTGTTATGGGAAGTGTATTGTTTAATCTCCAGGTATTTGGGGGCTTTCCATCTATCTTCCTATTGATTTGTAGTTTAATTGCATTGTGGTCTGAGAGCAGACAATGTGTGATTTCTATTTTCTTAAATTTGCCAAGGTGTATTTTATGGCCCAGAATGTGGTCTATCTTGGTTAATTTTCCATATGAGCTTGAGAAGAATGTGTATCCTGAGGTTGCTGAATGAAGCTGTCTATAGATATTAATTATATACAGTTGATTGATGGTGGTGTTGAGCTCAACTGTGTTCTTACTAATTTTCTGTTTGCTAGGTCTGTTCTTTCATGAGAGAAGAGTGTTGAAGTCTCTAAGTATAATATTGGATTCATTTTTTCTTCTTTTCATTTCTATCCATTTTTACCTCATATATTTTGATGCCCTGTTAGGCACAACCTTACTAAGGATTGTTATGCCTTATTGGAGAATTGACTCCTTTATCATTATGCAATGCCATTCTTTATTCCTGATAGCTTTATTTGCTCTATCTGAAATTAGTATAGCTACTCCCACTTTCTTTTGATTAGTGTTAGCATGGTATGTCTTTCTCTATCCATTTACTTTTAATCTAGATGTCTCTTTGTATTTAAAGTGGGTTTCTTCTAGAAAACCTATAGTTGGATTTCATTTTTTGATCCACTCTGGCAATGTGTCTGCTTTAATTAGCACATTTTAACCACTGGCATTCAAAGTGATTATTGATGTAGTTTAATTAATGTCTACAAAATTCATTGCTGTTTACCATTCATTGCTCTTTTCCTTTGTTCCTGTTATCTCCTAGTCTTTTTATGCCATTTGTGATTTTAACTGAAAAACTTATATAAGTCCATTTTCTCTCTTTTCTCAGTGTATCAGTTATATTTCTTTTTTTTCTTTTTATAGTTTTTGCCATAGAGTTTGCAATATATCTTTACAACTAATCCAAGTCCACTTTTAAATAACTATAATTACTGTAGTGTAACTATACTGCTATACTGCTTCATGGATAATGTGAATACTTTAATAACAAAATACTCCTAATTCTTCCTTGCCATCCCTTATGTCATTGTTTTCATTTATTTCATATAAACATATACATGTATACATACACACACACACATACACACACAATATCATGCCTTATATAATGTTTTGGTCAACCATAATATTATAATATTGTATTGCTGTACAGAATTGTAGGTTAGAAGCAATAAGCTATAATAAATAGCCTAGGCGTATAGTAGGCTATACTATCTAGATTTGTATAAGTACACTCTATGATGTTCACACAATGACAAAATCACCTAATGACTCATTTCTTGAAAAGTATCCTCATTGTTAAGAGACACATAACTATATTGATTATATGTGTCTGTATACACATGACTATATTGATTATGTATGCATGTATACAAAAACACATACATAATCAAATACATTTTTGCTATTTTTATTTTGAATAAATGTATTTGTTGTAAGAAAAATTAAGAGTTTTTAACTTTACTTTCACTTATTTCTCCTTTGGTTTCTTCCTTTTTTTATGTAGATCCAAGTGTCTGACCTATAGAATTTTCCTGCTCTCTAAAGCACTTCTTTTAACATTTCTTGCAAGGCAGGTCTGCTGGCAAAAAAATAAATAAATAAAAGAATCCCTACATTTTGGTTTGTATAAAAAGTCTATTTCTCCTTCTCTTTTGAAAAGCAATTTTGCAGGGTACAGAATTTTAAGATTTTTTTTCTCTTAACACTTTAAATATTTCACTCCACTCTCTTCTTGCTGGCATGGTTTAAGAGGAGAAGTCAGACATAATTCTTATTTTTGCTTCTCTATAGGTAAGGTGTTTTTCCCTATGGCTTCTTTTGGGAATTTTTCTTTATGTTTGATTTTCTGTATTTTGAATTATATGCCTAGGTGTAATTTCTTTAACATTTATCCTGATTGGTGTTCTCTGAGCTTCCTAGATCTGTGGTTTGGTGTGTGACATTAATTTGAGAGGAAATTTTGGGGCATTATTGTTTTAAATATTTCTTTTGTACCTTTCTCCTCTTTTCTCTGTCTGGTATTCCCATATGTGTATGTTATACCTTTTATATTTGTCCTATAGTTCTCAGATATTATTCTCTGCTTCCCCCTCATTTTTTTTCTTTTTCTCCCTGCTTTTCAATTTTGGAGGTTTCTATTGAGATACCTTTCAAGCTCAGAGAGTCTTTCTTCAGCCATGTCCAATTTACTACAAGCCCATCAAAGGCGTGATTCATTTCTATTATAGTGTTTTTTATCTCCAGCATTTCTTTCTTTTTTTTTTTTTCTTAGAATTTCCATCTCTCTGCTTACATTCCCTGTCTGTTCTTGCATGGTGTCTACTTTATACATTAGAGCCCTTAGCATATTAATCATAGTTGTTTTCAATTCCTGATCTGATAATTCCAACATTTCTATCATATCTGAGTCTCCTTTTGACACTTGCTGTGTCTCTTCAATCTGCACTGTTTTGCTTTTTAGTATGCCTTGTACTTTTCTCTTGATAGCTGGTCAATATGTACTGAATAAAAGGAAATGCTGTAAATAGGCCTTTAGCAAAGTGGTAGTAAGGTGCAGGGAGAAGGGGTGCATTCTCTAGACCTGTGATTGGGTCTCAGTCTTCTAGTGAGCCTCTGCTTCTGAACTGTGAACTTCTCAAGTGCTTCTCAATCTCCCCACCCCACTGCCACTTAGATGGGACAGGATGGCTGCAAGGGTGTGGAGTTGGGCATTTCCTTTCTTCCAGGTGAGATAAGTTCTGATAAAACCCTAGCAGGTTAGGCTCTTGTTGAATAGTTTCTCCTAAGGGCAGACCTTGTTAAGAAGAACAGAATCCTCTGATGCGCTCTTAGATGTTTTTTCACCTCCTCCTGCCAGAAGCATGAGGGGATTTTTCTCCAGTATTCAGTGTGGGAACCTGGTCCAGCTCCAGGGGGTAAAACTCACTTAATTGTGAGGGATACCCAATGACTAGTCCACCTAGAGTTTTTAACTGTCAGGTTTATCCACACTGAGACTCCAATAAGTCATCAATTACAGTTCAGATTTCCTGACTTTGGCACTGATTCCTTCAGAAGTTCTGCTCATGAATTTCTATTCCAGTAAGTTGTGATTCTCTGTATTTGCCTATCTGTCTCTAATTTTGGGGTCAGTGATTTGTCCTGTGAACTCACTTCCCTTTGGGATGTAAGAAGAGCTGTTCATTTTCCAGTTTGTTCAGCTTTTTACATGTTGTTAAGATAGAGTAGCAACGAGCAAGCTCCTCATTGAACCAGAAACTATTACTATTTTTCTAAAAAATTTCTACTAATTCTTACCAGTGAATTCTTCTAAGCTAACCTTAAAATTGCATTGCCTATTTTCCAGCCAAAAAAAATTAACAAAAATACATTATGATAACAGTATTTTTTCTCCTTTCCAAAGAAAATAATGCATTTCTCCAGTTATCCACATCATAATGTATGTGATTGTGTGCTTTACAGATTTTAAGTCCTTTACAAAGGCTCACACTGTCCTGGAAAAACCCTAAGAGATAAGGATGATTATCCCAATGTTACCTATGAGAAGAGTGAGGCAGAAAGAGGTTAAGCAGCTTGCTCAGGCTCACACAGCTAGTAAGTATAACATGCAGGATCATGACACAGGTAATTAGGTGCCACGTTGTCTACCCAACATAATTCATGGACCTGCTTGGAACATGCCTGGCATTTGGTAAGTGCTACTGGCTGTGGCATTCAAGTCTTTTGAGATTGTTCCTTTATCCATCAAGACAGCCACCATCCAGTGGGCATCTGGGGACATGGCCACAGAGGGCTTCCTTCTCCAAGGGGAATAAGAGGGTGGAGGTGATGGAGTTGGATATTTGTTACTGACAGAGACTGCTTCCTGCAAAATATGACTGAAATAGTTTAAAGGATTCTTGAGTGAAAGAAAATTCCAGACTGGAGCCACAGAGGCCGGATATGTCGTGTCATATGTATGGGAAAGTCTGGTACAGACTTGGAGTCATGAAAAAATGCTCAGAAAAAAAGGCAGAGCAGGCTTAGAAATGACAAGAGAAGATCCTTTCTCTTTCACATTCTCCCTTTCGTCAGCAAAATGAGGCCTCCCTGCGCCACACAGGCACTGGGAAAAACCAGGGTCACAGATGGGCTCTGATTTTAGGGGAGGCCCCTGTATGTACCTATTGCATTGTTGGAAGATTGTGATAGTAATGGACAGACATACAGCAAAGGCTTCTCCCACTAATCACCTTCTCCACGCATCTCCCTGGCTTTGGTTTATACTTTCTCCACTATTTTCATCAAAAAACTGTCATCCTAAAAACTGTCATGTTAACCTATTAAATCCAATTAAAGAAAGTGTGCAACTTTCATATACCCCAGGGATATATTTCACAATTTCCTCTGCAATGTTGTTTGCGTCACCATAAGAGTTGCTTGGCATCTAACGAGCAAGTAAAAAGGATAAGTGGAGTGCAGGTTACATAGGTGGTGGAATATTACACTGCAATGCAAAGAAGTAAAGTTGGCCCCAAAACGATGTTGGATGATAAAAATAAGAAATACATTGAGAAATATACTACAATACTAGCAGAACGTAAAGGGCCAAAGTGCTATATTTTTCCAGAAATAAAATATAAGTAAACATAGTGAAAGAGGATTAGCAAAGACATCTATTAAGTGCAAATCATGTGCTAATGTCCAGGTCTGACCTTGACAGAGTATAGGGTATTAGACTTACTCTCCCACTATAAACAACTATAAAACTGGAAGAAGTTTACAAAGCATCTGTTTTCATACATTAGAGGTGAGATCTCCATTTACTCAGTTTCTGCCCAAGAGTAATTGGTTCTTAATAAACATCGCAGGCATGTGGTTGAAACCCCCAAAAGGCCACTTTTATTAAATTGTTATTCTTCTTCTAAATGTGCCTTCTGCTTTTTGTTCCCCTTTTTCTTATTTCCTGTCTTCTTTGGTTTAATTGTGTATACTTAATATTCATCTTGTTTCTTCCATGGTCTTTTTAGCCATGCTTCTTTGGGTTATTATTTTAGAAGCTGATCTAGGAATTATATTATGTATTCTCAACTTGTTTCAGTGCTCCATGAAACAAAACCATGCTACTTCATGTATAATGAAGAACATTCCAATAGTACATTTCTATCCACATCTCCATTATATTATTGTTGTGTATCTTACTTTATATTATATGTTGTATGCCCAATAAATTGTTATCATTTTAGTGTAAGCAGTTGGATATCTTATAAAGAAGATACAAAAGAAGAAAAATGCATTTTTTTAATAAAATTTATCTTTTTGAGGCAGGGTCACACAGGCTGGGGTGCAGTCTCCCAGGCTGGAGTGCAGTGGTGCGATCATGGCTCACAGTAGCCTCAGACTCCTGGGCTAAGGCAATCCTCCCACCTCAGCCTCCCAAATAGCTGGGACTACAGCCACGTGCCACCATGCCTGGCTAATTTTTTTTTTAACTTTTTGTAGGGATGGGGTCTCACTATGTTGCCCAGTCTGCTCTCAAAATCCTGGCCACAGTGAACCTCCCACCTCAGCCTCCCAAAGTGCTGAAATTAAAAATGTCTTTTATATTGACATTTTTTTCCCTCTCTTCCTTCTGTCATGTGGACTAAGTGTACATCTGCTGTTATTTCCCTTCAGCCAATTACTTTGGGGGCAAAAGGGAAGCCTGATGAAAATGTCTTCATTTTGACCACATTTTTCAAGGATAGTTTTACTGGACATAGGATTCTAGGTTGACTTATTTTTATTTCAGTATTTAAAATATGGCATTCCATTGTGTTATAACTTGCATTGTTTCCGATTAGAAATTAGCAGTGCTCATATTCCTTTTTTCTTGTATGTAAAATGATTTTTATCTATGGCTGCTTTTATGTTTTTTTTGTGTTAAAAATATTTTCAACAATTTGGCTGTAATGTGTCTACATATATCTTTATGTTTCTCCTGTTTATGATTTGTTGAGTTTCAGTGTCAACCGTGTTGATATTGTTCATAAAGTTCAGCAATATTTTAGTCACTTTTTTCCAAAAAATTTGTTCTCTCCCAATTTTCCTCACTTTCTGACATCCCAGTTAAGCCATTTGATTGAATTACTTAGGTCTCTGAGTCTCTACTAATTTATTGGTATTTTCTTTCTTACTGCTTCAGGTGGGATAGTTTCTACTGATCTATCTTCAAATTTACTGGCCTTCTCCCACATTGTTCAATATGCTATTAATCGCATCCAGTGAAATTTTCATTTCAGATTACATTTTTTTCTATTCTAGAATTTTTATTTTATTTACTTTTTTAAATAGCTTTTATTACTCAGCTGAGATTTCCCACTTATTCACTCATTATATTCAACATTTATTTTAAATCCTTGAACATATTTATAATGGCTTCTATAAAGTCCTTGTGTCCTAAGTTCAATAACTGTGTCATTTCAGAGTCGATTTCTACAGAAAAGTTTTATTTATTTATTTTTCTGGATAAAGGTAAAATATTCTTTCTTTGCATATCTAGTGATTTTTTTAACTGTGTGCTGAATATTATGAATGCTACATAGTTGAGAATATATTTGGCCATCTTGGTCTAAAGAGTGTTGAATTTTATTTACAGATGATTATTGGGAAATCAGTTTGATCATGTTAGGATTTGTTTTTAGGCTTTGTTACAGTGGGAGAGAAGTTGTCCCTTTTCCGAGATTGAAATATACTGCTTTTAAGATGTGGCCTGTATGGGGTCTCAACTGAATTCCTGGAATATTTAGAGGGATTTCTCTGTCCTGGCTGAATAAATCTCCTATGACTCCCAGTGCTATATATCCTCTGGAATTGTCATTCAGTTCACATTCTCTCTTGTAGCTTTCTTTCCCCTCTCCAAGGTCTTGTAAAGTGATACCATGTGCATGCCTATCTTAGAATTCTGCCCAAAACTCCAGGGAACATCTACATAGATTGCTTCGGTTCCTTCCCTGTGAAGTTCCTCTTTAATAACCTGTCTTTTAAGTTCCAGCCATTTAAGCTTTCCCAAACTTTAATCCAATTAAAAGGCATAGATAGTGAGACTTGGTAACAGAGCAAAATTTAACTGTATGCTACTACAAGAAAAACATTCTTCTTTTACTTTATACTATGCTTACTGTAAGCATAAGAAATCTAGCATGGCTCTATTAATATTAGACACAGAGATTTAGAGAAAAGGCTATTACCTGTATTAAGAAGGTCATTTTTTGATGATAAATGGGTAACTTAAAAAGAAGAATAGCAATACTAACAATATGTTGACACAACTACAAAGTTTCCAAACACAAAGGAGAAACTTAAGGAACTAAAAAGAGAAATAGATACATTCACAATTATGGCTGGAGATTCCAATACTTCTTCCTCAGTAATTGATAGAGTAAGTAGATTTTAAGAACAATATTAACCAACTTGGCCTAGTTGACACTTACAGAATGTGACACCCAACAACTTTATAATACACATTTTTTTTTAGTGCATCTGGAACATTCACCAAGATAGAACTAGCGGTACTATAGTATACATCTCTATATATTTCAAAATATTTGAAACAGAGGTTTTTCTCTGACAATATGAAATTAAAATTGGAAAAAAAATGACAAATAAATCCAGAAAATCCTCATATATCTGGGAATAAATCACATACTTCTAAATAACCTACTCATCAAAAGGAAAAAATCACCATGGGAAATGAGAAATATTTAAAAATAATTGACAATGAAAATACAACCTATTAAATTTTATGGGATGCAGCCAAAGCAATGCTTAGAGGAAAATGTATTGCCTTAAAAGTTTATATTAGAAAATAAAGTGCCAAAATTCAATGCACTAAACTTAAAAATATAAGAAAAAAACTAAGTAAATAAAACCCATGAAAGTAGAAGTAAGGGTAACAGTGAACAGAAATTGAACAAACATTGAAGATAATAAATAAAACAAGAAGTTGTTTTCTTTAAAAGATTAAGAAAATTGATAAATTACTAACTATGTTAATTAAAAACAGAAGAGGGGAAACACAAATTTCCAGGGTCAGTAATAAAAAGGATGATCACTAGAAATAAATCAGACATTAAAAGTATAAGGGCATGCTATGAACAACTTTATTTCTAAATAAGGGAATGCTATGAACAACTTTATATCTAGTATTTAACAACTTCAAGTTGAAAAATACATTGAAAGATAAAAATTACCAAAATTAACACACAGAATATAAAAACTGATTAGCTATGTATTTGTTAAATAAATTAAATTTGTTATCACACTCTTCCTATCAAAAGCACTCATATATTAGATCACTTTTGAATTCTATCAAATTTCAAAAAATACCAATTTTTCACAAACTGTTTCAGAAAATAGAGAAGAAAGGAACACATCACCCCTTTTTTGATGAACTTAGCTCAATGCTAATACACTAACCAAACAAGAACATTAAAATAAAAGAAAATTACAAGCCAGTATTTCTCATGAACTTAAATGCAAACATTCTTAACAAAATATATATAAAAATGGATAATACATCATGACTAAATGGATTATTAAAGGATGCCAGGTTGTTTTAACACCAAAAAACTAATCTAATTCACCAGAATTACCAGAACGAAAGAAGGAAAAAACCATATGGTGATCTTAATAAATGCAGAAAAAGCATTTGCTAATTTTCAACACTTATTCATAAAAAACTTTTTTGTGAAGTAAGACTAGAAGGAACATTTCTCAATCTGATAGAGTTCCCCTAATGTCAAAAACAAACAATAAAATTTCACTTTCATCACATCCATGCTAAACTGTACTGGAGGGTTTAGCCAGTACAATAGGCATAAAAATATATAAAAGGCATCGGGTTTGGAAAGGAAGAAATAAAACTATAATTATTTATACAAGTAGAATTGTACATGTAGAAAATCCAAAAGAATCTGTAAATAGTCAGAAATAAGTGAATTTAGCAAAGTTACTAGAGATAAGGTCAATTCTGGAAAATCATTTGCATTTTTATATACTAGCAAAAAAGTCAGAAAATAAAAATTTAAAATACTATGTAAAATAAAATAAAAATACTTAAGAAAATATATGTATGGCTTCTATACTGAAAAGTACAAAATATGCCAAGAGAAATTAAAGAAGACCTAAATAAATGAAGAGATATATACCATGTTCATGGATTGAAATTCAACGTTGTTGTAATATTCTATCTCCCAAATTTAACTCACTGCTATCCAAATAGAAATTCCAGCAGACTTCTCTTTGACAAGCCGAGTCTTAAATTTTTATGGAAATCTAGAGGATTTAGAATAACCAAAGCAATATTAAAGAGAACAAAGGTAAATAACTTATACTACCTGATTTTAAGACTGCCTGTGAAACTAGAGTTATCAAGACAGTTTGCATTGGTGCAAAACTGACAAATAGATTAAGTGAACAGAATACAGAGGCCAGAAATAAGTTCACGCAACTGATTTTTGGCAAAAGCTGCAAGGCAATTCAATGAGAAAAGGGCAGTCTTCCAGCAAATGATGCTTTCAAAAACAGATATACCCATACTGAAAAAATAAAAACTAAACCCTACCTAACACTAAATGCAAAAATTAATTTATGTTAGATTATAGACCTAAGTGTAAAAGCTAAAACTATATATAAAGGTCTTATAAATAAACACAAGAGAATATATTATTTGACTACCTTTCAGTGGCCAAATGTCTTATATGTAATGAAAAAAACTACAAACCATAACAGAGAAAACTGATAAATTGGATTGGTCCAAATTAAAAGCTTCTGCTTATTAAAAAAAAACCATTAAACATGAATTGGTACAATGGAATTCTGCTCAGCAATAAAAATCAATGAACTACTGATACATACAGCAGCTTGGAAAAATCTCAGAGATGCTGAGTGAAAGAAGTCAGCCTCAAAAGGTTACATATGGTGTGATTCCATTTATATGGTGTTCTGTTTATTTATTTTTTAAAAAACTATAATATAGTGATAGAGAACAGATCACTAGTTCCCAAGGGTTATGGGTGGGGAGCATGTGCCTACAAAGGTTAGAGTCATTTGGGGTGACAGAAATGCTCTGTGTCCTGATTGTAATGGTGGTTATATGAATCTCTACATGTGTTAAAAGTAAGAGAAGTGTACCCCAAAAGAACTCAATATACTGCATGTTAATAAAAACATAAAATATATTAGTTGGCAACTAAAGATGAAGAAAAAGGATTTTGTAATATACATGCTTGGAAAAAGACTGGTCTTCAGAATATATAAGGAATTCATACAGCTCAGTAAGAATAAGAGAACTCAATTAAAAATAGGCAAAATGTGTAAACAAATACTTCACAAAGATGTTTGAATGACAAATAAGCATATAAAAAGTGATAAATGTCAATGATCAGAAGGAGGATGAAAATTAAAACCATATTTGGAAAGTGAAATGCTTAAAATTTAAAAGACTATCAATGCTAAATGTTGGTGAAGATATGGAATAAACAGGTTGCAGAGCTCTCTTACATTGTTGGCTAAATGAAAAATGGTGAAACCAAATTGAAAAACAGTTTGATAGTTGACTAGTTCTTTCTTACACTGCTAATGAAAGACATACTCAATACTAGGTAATTTATCAAGAAAAGAGGTTTAATTGACTCACAGTTCATCATGGCTGGGGAGGCCCCACAAAACTTGACAATCATGGCAGAAGGGGGAAAGGGAAGCAAACATGTCCTTCTTCACATTGTAGCAGCAAGAAGTGCTGAGCAAAAGGGGGAAAAGCCTCTTATAAAACCATCAGATCTTGTGAGAACTCACTCAGTATCATGAGAACAGCATGAGGGTAACCGCCCCCATGATTCTATTACCTTCCACCAGGTCCTTCCCATGACACATGGGGATAATGGGAACTACAACTCATGATGAGATTCGGGTGGGGACACAGCCAAACCATCTCAGTAGTTTCTCGTAGAATTAAATATACACTTTACCCTAGAGCCCAGCAATTCCACTCCTACACGCTTACTCAAGAGGAATCAAAATATATGTCTGCAAAAGACTTGTACAAGAACGGTCACCGTGACTTGATACATAATGGGTAAAAACCGGAAGGAACCCCAACATTCGTTAAAAGAACAGATGAAAAGATTGTGGTAGAATCACACAACAGAATACCAATCAGCAGTAGAAATGAGTGGCCTATGGTTATGTGCAACAGAGAGCCACGGAAACATTGTGGTGGGTGAGAGAAGCCAGATACAAAAGAGTTCTTTCTGTAGAATTCCATTTCTATAAAATTCTAGAACAGGAAAAAACTAATTTATAGTTAGAAATAGAAACCAGAACGGTGATTGCTTGGATGGGTGGGAAGGCAGGCACTGACTGGGAAGGATAATGATGGAACTTCCTGGGGTGATGGAAATATCCTATATTCTAATAGGAATGTGAATTGCACGTGGCTGTGCATGTGCCAAAACTCATCCGTCTGTACACTTATGTGTCTTTTGCTGTATGCAAATTATACCTTGATTAAAAAGAAAATAACGTGTCTCTGGGGAAGGCAAGATTAGGGATTAAGAGAAGAAGGGGATAATAATACAACAAATAGACACACAAAGGCCTTGCCTGGACTTACCACTGAAAGATGCCCAGTCCTGGGCATGGTCCAGCCTCCACTGAACTCCCTCTGCAGGCTCCTCCTCATCCCTGACGCAGTGTCTTTCCTCTGTTCACCATAGAGGATTTGGCAAAGCACACCCCTATTCTGATCTTCCCCTCTGGTTTGTCTGACATCACTCCTTCATTTTACTTCCCTCCCCTAAGGGGCTAGGAAGCTGGGGTTGGGGGTTAGGGAAGGTATGAGGAAGCGAGGGAGAAGTGGCCTTTGCTTATTGCCTTCAGTTGGCCCCTGGCTGCCTTGAAGAAGAGCTTTAAGCCCAGCTCCAGAGGAGGCCCAGGATAGCCCAAAGGGGTCTGGAGATGCTTATGGGAATAAGTCTGCATGGGGGCCACTGGGGGAAGGGAAGGGAGAGCTGGAGCTTTCCTCACTGCATTTCTATTCCCCTTGTATTTTTTGTTGTTGTTTCCTTGTTTTTTTTGTTTAACATAAAATTTTTACCTTCAATCTCTAGAGGCTGAAAAAGGTGTCCCTGTCTCAGGAGGGTACAGTTCTGAGGCTCACCCTGCTCTGTTCAGCACAGAGGTTGTAACTGAGCAATCTTCCTTAACCCCTTGGGGGGAAAAATAAAGAGGCAGAGGAATGCATTTTTTCCTTCTCCCTTCTCATTCCGCTCTACTGACCTTTTGCTTAGCTTTTTGCTAATGTCATTTTCACTCTTGGTTGGGCTTTCTCGACAGTAAGGAAGACTTCTTTATGAAGCCACGGTGATAAACTAGGGTCATGCATTCATTCACATCGAGGAAACCACTTCATCAGCTCTGACTTCAATATCAAATACTTCTAATCTAATCAGGAAAACAGCAAAACTCTGCAAAGTGCTCCTGTTAATCCTGTCACTTACTACCTCACCAGATTTAGAAAAATGCAGTTTAATTAGCAAAATAAAAGAACTTAATCTTTCCCCTATTATTCACACAAGTAAAAATATATGCATTGGCTGAAGATAAAAATAAATTGCATAGGGCTACTAACCAAATGCAGGGGTGGGAGACAGATGAGGCTGTAATCACCCTGATTGTAGAGAATGAAACAAACTCTAAGCTTTGTTATGGCCTCAGTAAAACAGTGCAAAGAAATGCCTCTCTCCATAAATATTTCACACACATTTAATACAAGGAAGAACAATTTTTAGGCCAAAAGGTGTTTCAACACAGAAGAAAATACTCCCTCTATTTCATCTCGCAGTTTTTGTAACATGCAATAGGGCTCTTCACAAAGTCGGTGCTTTGGATTTTAATAAAAACTATAGAAGACAAGAAAGAGAGCTTTTTCCTACAATTATCTTAAAAAAGAAAATAAGATCCCATCTTAAAAGATGATTGCAACAAAGAAGAAAAAATACATCCTTTTTTGGTCTTTGCTTTTGAACTCTCACCACCTCTACCCTTTTACATATTCATAAAATGTATACGGAGCTAATTTTGAACGTGCCCTTTATGACTATATCACGGTCATAATATCGTCACGTTCTGAAGGCGTAATTAAAGATTTACCTGGATTTATGAGACTTTATCATTATCAATAGGGTTAAGGAATGCCGGGGAGACACATTGTTGGAAGATTTTGCTCAGCAATTTCTTGAGCAATGAGAGTACTGGTATTACTTTAGTGCTCAAAAAAATGACTGTTCGGCACTAATATATGGCCCTTTATTAGAAAGGGAACATCAAAGACACTTCAGTCAAAACACTCCAGCACCTGCTCACCTCTTCCTTTTGGGGGATGAAGAAGCAAAATGTCTTGTTCATCAAAATGTGAGAGTTGGAAACATCAGCTCCCTACAGCAGAGGGTAGCTAAC
This sequence comes from Pongo abelii, assembly GCF_028885655.2. Lineage (NCBI taxonomy): Eukaryota > Metazoa > Chordata > Mammalia > Primates > Hominidae > Pongo > Pongo abelii. The sequence goes on along the minus strand of NC_072005.2, from coordinate 36,469,149 downwards.
CTCTCAGCTCTCCCTTCTTATAGGTTGAGCCATATTGCAACCCATGGATCAAGACGCCTTTAAAACAATAGGATGCAGGAAAGAAAAACCCCTAACACACCTGGTTCCCAACCTGCTTGTTGCCTTTCTGTGGCCTTCCAATTTTAGAGTCAGGCGATTCTCTGGAAGGTTGGTTTCAGCGGCAATTCGAGCAATTAAGATTTTTTTTTTTTTTTTTTTTTTGCCACGTCTGGCTAGTGTTTCGTTTTCTCATTCTCAGAGTAGTCTTCATTCAGAGCAAGACAAGCTTCAGAATGTCATTTTTCATGCAACATATCTTTCATGAAAATGAGAAGACCTAAGCTGGGTGTCGAGGCACCCTGCCTTCAGGCTTTGCAGGGAAAAGGCATGTGTTGAATCAGTGTCATTATGACAGCACCTACGCTGGCAAAGGCTAATTTCTTTTTGTCCTCTAAGGACGGAGAGAGAGAGAGAGAAAGAAAGAGAGAGAGAGAGAGAGAATCTCATAGAATTGGCTCACATGATTGTAGAGGCTGTCAGGTCCTAAATCTGCAGGGCAGACTGGTAGGCTGGAGACTCAGGGAAGGGTTGATGTTCAGATCCAAAGGCAATCTACTAGCAGAATTCCCCCTTCCTTGGGCAAAACTCTCTTTTTCTTAAGGCCTTCAACTGATTAGATGAGGCCCACCCACATTATGGAGAGTTACCTGTTTGACTCTAAATCTAATGATTTAAATGTTAATCTCATCTAAAAAATACCTTCACAGCAATATCCAGATGTGTGTGACCAGTTACCTGTGTACTGCAGCCTTGTCAAATTACCACATAAAATTAAACATCACAATACCTATTTTAGGGCTCATGAGTCTCACCTTACTTGTCCTCTGTGAATTAGAGTCTTACATACGTATTTTTTTTGTCTAAGAAACTTATCTTCTTTTAACACATTGGACACATGTGTTGTATGGATTAAAGCAATACACTTCTATCTGTAAAGGAAAGCCATTCTAAAGGGAAAGTTGAGGCGTGTCTGACATTGCAAGCAATGCCAGCTAGCTTCGCCTTTCCTTTGAGGGATTCTATTTGACTCTCTGCTTTCCTTAGAAGCACTTGGAATGAGGTTCTTGGGTTGGGATGGGGGTTTAGGGTCAGTCGTCAGACCTGCCTAGGATTTGGATTTTTCATCACAGGCTGTGCATTTTGTGTGACCTAGAAATGTTGCATGCACATTTCCAAAACTGTGGAGTGAAGCAGTGCCTTCCACTATCCCCTAGGCAGACTTCAGCTGGGCGCAGCTAGGAGGAGCTGGGGATTATTATCTGACGGATTCAGTTCTCCCTGGAACAAGAGCTCTATGAGATTGCATCTGGCCAAAAATTCCATGCACTCTTTGTTTTGGCTGGATACACAGCATCGGTACAGAAGTGTTTATTTGGGAAGATGTTTCCCCAGCTTGAACCTGCTCTCAATGCCTCTGGAAAAGGTGGTTCTATCTGGGTTCTTGCTCCGAATCTGGGCAGAGACTGATGGAGCTCACTATCCAAGTTCCTATTCCACATTGGAGGAATAGTAAAAATTATTTTATCTCTATGTAGAGCATGCGGCTCTCAGGATGCCTCAATCCATATGGGAACAATCATGGTTTGCAGTGGGGATGACAGACACTGCATTCACCTGCAGTGGAGATGCCTGCAGGAGCAGGGACTCTAGAGGATCTGGCCAGGACACCAGTTCCTTCTGGCTTCTCTTTGGAGTCCTGCAGGTAGCTGTATCCTTGGCCTGACCCAGGATTCCTCATCAGTGCTAATTAGCCAGAATAGAGCATCCTCAATGAGGTGGCAATTTTTCATTTGATGAAATTGGCTGAAAATATTGCAAAAAAAAAAAAAATTGAGCAACAACAACAAAAAGCAGAAGGCCACTTTCCAAGTCCCCTGGCCTGGGACTGTACCTTCACTTCCTCATTGCATTTTTCTTCCTTGTTGCATTTCTTCTGTCAGCCTGTGGGCACACCAACAAAACACAAATTCTGCTGGTGTGGGTCTAGAAGGGGATACCCATGCTTTCTGCTTAGCATAGAGCCTCTTCCTGGTAGCTGGTATGAGTCTAGCTCCTTAATGCCCCACTAGCTCCCTGTTCTCCCTCCCCAAGCCACTCCAGAGGTTCTCTGTCTCCTCTGACCCAGGCACAGAGCACTGCTACTGCAGAGGGATTCTAAAGGAAACCCCTTAGACATGGAGAAAACCCTTCTTCTCTCTGCTCAGATGGTACAGCTTCCCAAAACAGATAACATGACCCCTGGTAATATTACCAGACCTAAAATATTACCAGAACCTACCCTGCCCGTTTGCTGAGGTCCCTGCCAATCTGCTTCCTGCATGGTAAGGAAAAGGCCACGAAGCCAGAAGATTCTGGATGGGTTTCCTCTTTGGTAATCACGTTAAATCATGAGACACCTTATGCTTAAACATGGCCACTGCAAGATGAGGGAAGGTGGTGCTGTTCTGCTTGATTCTTCAAAAACTGGTAAGTGGATCTAAATCTCTGCTACCCAGATGAGTTAAAAACCTTGGTGTCAAACTGGAGAGCCACCTGCCCTGCCATTGTGTCATCTCTCCCCCTAATGAGCTCTGGGCATGAACAACCTGAGATTCAACTTAGTCCTCCAGCAAGCAGGCTGTTACAGACATTCTGCATATACTGAAATTAGCAAGTGAGTTGACAAGATGGTGACATCGCTCATCTTCTTTTTTCAAGCTGCTTACCTTTATCAGTCTATTGTGCAGGTTGTGGTAGTAGATACAGAATTACACGCCTGCCCCAGTGTGAGCCTCTGCACAGGAGAATGGCCAGATAAAAGGCCGGGCCCCAGTGGTAGGAAAATGGCCTGACCGCGGTTATCATAAAAGCAACAGAAATCCTGTCAAAGCGTCCAGCTCTCACTTTCAGCATCTCGCATGTATGAAAGAAGGAACATCTGTGACATGCCCGTCAATACGTTTTAGCAACATTTTTTCGGACCAAAATTAACATTAACGGGAAGACAGGTTTGTGTTTCTCTGTATTTTCACTTATTAACACAACAATCCCAAGGTGATTAGCAATTCTGAGCTATGTTGGGCTGTGAGTTTCCACGTGCAGCATTGAGACACAGGACAAACATCCTCACTTTTAGCTCAGAGTTTGGGCTTGTGGAAATTTCAGGAAACCACATAGCTTTGAAAAGCTTGGATGTCTTTCAGTCCATGTTTAGATGTGAGGAAACGTGCACCAGAGAAAACAGAAATGTCACGGTGCCACTGTGTTGGATTATCTCCAACATTTGCTAAGTGCCTATGGTGGGCCAGGCTCTGTAGAAATCATGTGTACGGACCTTGCTATCTAGGACTGGAAGTCACAGACTCTTCATTCATTCATTCGTTCATTCATTCATTCACTCACTAATCATCACTGGCTTAGCAATTCCTGAGTAGCAGATACCCTGCTAGACACTGCTAAGCCATGGTCTACAGTAATAATCAGATATTAAACTTACCTAGAGGAGCTCACAGAGGGGTAAGGAACACAAACAAACTCAAACGTAATTATAATACAAATTGCCAGGACCAGGGGCTTTACCAATTCCTGTGTTTTCAGGGAGGTCCAAGGGAGCAAAGGCCAGCTCTGACAGTTGGGCTGTGTGTAGATCTCCCAAATCTCTGAGAATCTCTACCTCCCTATCTTACTGGGCTTGTGTGAAGTTTGAACACCCTTAGAACACTGAGTGGCACTATATGAGCTCAATAAATGGTAGTCATCATCACCACCATCTTTACTACCGCCACCACCACCACCAGCACCATCATCACCACCACCATCATCATTGTTACCGCCACCATCACCACCATTATCGTCACCCCCACCATCACCACCACCATCACCACCACCACCAGCACCACCTACCATCATCATTGTTACCACCATCACAACCATCATCACCATCACCACCATCACCATCATTACCACCATTTTCACCACTGCCATCACTACCACCATCACCATCACAACCACCACCATCACCACCACCATCACAATCACCACCACCACCATCACCACCATCATTATCATCACCATCAGCATTGTTACCTCCATCATCATCACCACCACCACCATCATTGCCACCATCACAAACACCACTGTCACCACTACCACCATCATCATTCTTACCACCACCATCACCACCACCACAATTATCACTGTTACCACCACCATCATCATTGTCTTCATCACGGGGATAGATTCTCTGTTTGCCCCTCCAAATCTACTTTCTATCTTCCTCCACCCTGCTCTGTACCCCAGGAAGCTGACAAATGTGGACTTCATCCATAGGCTCTCTTACTCTTTGACTTCTAGTTGGGAATGGCTAATTGGGAGCGCTACAAGAGAAGGATATCAGAGGACAGTCAGAGTATTTGTTCCCCTGTCTTTCTCTCTTCAGGGCCACCATTGACAGTGGCTGTATTCTCCTGGCAAAGGTTATCAGATGACCTCTTCCACTGGACAGCTCTCTCTGGGTTCTGGTTACTTCTCCTTCCCTGGTCCTTCAGGTCACAAGGTGATAGAGGTTGCTGCTGCTGATAGCCCTGCAGTGTTTTATCTTCCCTTGCTGTTTTCTGTTAGTCCCTTTCCCTATTGTTGTGAGTAGTCCTGTCAGGAAGCTCTTCAGTCACCCTTGGGTGTGTCCTAGGTTTCCCACTAGGACCCCGACCATTCAACCATCATGCTCATCATCATCATCATCATCATCATCATCATCATCATCATCAGTGCCTTCTGCAGTCCAGGTCTCCTGCTCTGTCTTCAACTACTATGTTTCCTGATTTCCACCACCATCTTCCCCAGAGGCACAGGTGAACATCTCTTTAGCTAACTTTCAGGTATTGACACCTGAAGCTGAAGAACGTGGTGTTTGCATCCTCCAGGACTCAGCTCAGGCATTATCTCCTACAGGAGGCATCACTCACCTGTCCTTCCTCCAAGGTCCAGATGACAGCCTTCTGATGACACGTCTCAACCTGGAGCACAGTTTCCTTCTGTACCTTTTGCCCTGTGAATTCCTGCAAAGACAGAGGCAAGGATGCTAGCATCTTCTTTTTTTCTTGAGAAGGAGTTTTGTTCTTGTTGCCCAGGCTGGAGTGCAATGACGTGATCTTGGCTCACTACAACCTCCGCCTCCCAGTTTCAAGTGATTCTCCTGCCTCAGCCTCCTAAGTAGCTGGGATTAGAGGCATGTGCCACCAAGCCCAGCTACTTTTGTATTTTTAGTAGAGACGGAGTTTCAACATGTTGGCCAATCTGGTCTTGAACTCCTGACCTCAGGTGATCCACCCGCCTTGGCCTCCCTTACAGGCATGAACCACCGTGCCCGGCCGATAGCACCTTCTTTATGCCAACATTTAACATGGACTGTTCTGGATATATCCTTGTGGCAAGCAGGCATGAAGGAGGGGTGCGGATGAGGAACAACTGACATTTGCCCTGAATATTATTATCACTCCAGCTAGTCCCACTAGCCAGGAGATGCTGACAGATCTCTCTGCAAACTGTGACTACCACCCAGGGCTTAGCATGCTGGAGGGACTGGGAAACATTTGTTCAATTAAACAAAAAGAACGATCATATCTATCATCAATGGGAAGCTTACTATTTGCTAAGCCCTGAGCTAAGTATCTTCATATGTTGTTTCCTTTCATTCTCAGGCTGTCCCTGCTGTGAGGTTGACATGATGAGGAAATTGAGGCAGCTCTAAGCCCAGGCCTGTTAGCCTCCATTGTCTACACTTCCGGCCACCAATGCCTAGTCCGTGGTGTTTGATTACAGAAGTAGATGAGGGGAAGCCAGAAAGTGGACTACAGGAGCCTCTAAACATTTGTCTTATTCTCATTGTGAACATCAGGTTCATGTCACTGCTCTTTCCCCACCTCCCCTCTCTACGCAGTGCTATAAAATGGGGCAATGATAGCACCTGGTCCTTGGGTTGCTGTGAGCTTCAAAAGAGAATATTCCTGCCCTGAGATCTCAAGTTATTATATTCTAGATGTGGTCAGCAGACAAATGGGGAAAAAAGCAACCCCCAAAGATCTATTTGCTTCCCAGCCCACAGAACTTGTGACTGTTACATTTTACAGCAAACACTGGGATTTAAGTGAGGGATGCTGAAAGCAGGAGCTCATCATGGAATTTCCAAGCTTACCCTAAATGCAAGCACATGTGTCCTTGTAAGAGAGAGGCAGCTAGAGAGGAGACCCAAAGGCATGTAGAGGAGAAGGGTATGTGAAGATGGAACAGAGAGTGGAGGGATGTGGCTGGAAGCCAAGGAACATCGCAGACGGCCAGCAGCCCCAAGGCTGGGAAGGCAAGGGTTGGAGATTACATGGAGATTCCCGTGGGGCCCCTTGAGGGAGGGCAACCATGCTGACACCACCCCGCTGGCCATCCTCTTATATCATGTCTCTCCTCCAGCTTCTGGGAGCGCAGGAGAGCTTAGCATATCTCACTCCTCCCAAATCCAAGTCATTTTCAGAAATGTTTAATTTGAAATACAGCATGCCTGCAGTAACCCACTGTGTGAAGGCGCCGTGGTCCATTGATGCATCCTCCTGCTGATGGATTCTTGGATAGGTCCCAGTTTATAGCAATTCTACACTATGCTGCTGCGAAAAGTCTGCTGGGATAGGGCAGGAATATTGTCTTTTGTTGCTCACAGCAACCCAAGGGCCAGGTGCTATAATTGCCCCATATGCACATACTTCTGCCAGGTACATACTTACTAGTGGCATTGCCAGGATGGAGGGTACACATGGTAGATACTCCCAGTTTTCCCAAGTGATTCTACCAGTTTTCATTTCCACCAGCAGGGCATGAGAGCCCTGTTTGCTCCAGGTTATTGTTATCCCTTGGTAATTTCTGTCTTTCCAATTTTGCCAGTTTGTGTGGTGGTATTTCATTGTGTTTTTATTTGTTGTTGTTGTTGTTTTTCAGTATTTCTTTTTTTTAAGAGACAGAGTCTCTCTCTGTCACCCAGGCTAAAGTGCAGTGGTGCAATCACAGCTCATGGCAGCCTCAACCTCCTTGGCTCAAGCAATCCTCCCACCTCAGCCTCCCTAGGAGCTGGGACTATAGGTGTGTGTCACCATGCCTGGATAATTTATTTTTATTTTTGTAGAGATGGAGTCTTGCTATGTTGCCCGGTCTCAAACTTCTGGCTTCAAAAGATCCTCCCCACTTGGCCTCCCAAAGTGCTGAGATTACAAGCAAGAAACACCATGCTTGGACTCATTGTGGTTTTAATTCGCACTTCTCTGATGATTAGTGAGACTGAACAGCTTTTCATAGGTTCATGGGTTGTTTGGATATTCACTTCTGTAAAGTATCTCTTCATATCTTTCTCCATTTTTCTTTCGGATCACTTCTCACTGACTCATCTGAGTTCTCTTCCAACTATATATTCCAAAATTATCTGTGATAGTTAGAAACTTGACTGTCAACTCTGAAACATGTGCCCACCCCTCCTTCCCTACACAGCCTCTCACCTCTTTTTGTCCGGATGGATCTACAGGACTTCTGCTGGTGGGTCCAGCCAAACCTCTCTCCTGGATGTCCCCTGGGCTGGATTATTCTCACCACCCGGCCTTGCCTCAGTCTGCATCACCTGCCTAGAGATCCCTCTCTTTTTACCACTGTGAGAACTGACTCGAGGTGCCCCCAACCCCAGAGGGCTTCCTCCTCCTTCAGCCCACACAGAACTTTCCCCTCAGACTCAAGTTGCAGCCCCTCATGGGTTCCCTTCCTTGTCTCTGAGTGAGCCTCCTCTCATTTTATAGAAAAGTAATAATCATAGGCTCCTAAGGGTAGGGCTGTGTCTCCATCTTCTTGATTCCCAGACCAGAGCCTTCCCAAGTACCGGGCAGAGATGCGGGGCTAAATAGAGGCTGATGCCAGCCAGGCCTGCAGTGCTCAGGGACAGGAAGATGGGGGAAGAATCCTCACCACTCCCTGCCTGCTCCTGGCCAGGGCCCCACTGACCGCCTCCACTCAGAGCAACACAGAGCAGATACACAGCTGTTCCATCTGAGGCCCTGTGCCTTGGGCACTCCTGCCCCTTTGCACCCACCAAGGACCTGAGCCAGAGCCTCCTTCTCCCCACCAGGATGTGCTCCCTTTCCTGAAGACCCTGCCAAGGAGGAACCTTGTCCTTCATGTCACCCTTGTGCCAGCCTCTGAGACCCAATCTAACCCTGAACACATGGCTCAACCCCGCCAGAACCTCTCCACACAGAGTCCCTAGAGGAAGGTTCATTGGAGCAATGCTTCTAAAACCAATTATTCTGTCTAAAATTTGTAAAAAAACACAAACAAATCAAAAACATGACAACTTGGGAGAGATGATTTTAGCTTAAGTCCTATATAGGGGTATTTCTCTTCACAGTTTTAGCAAGATTTATGCACATAACATTTAACACTTGAAGACAGCTTCTCCTTTATTTCATTTTATTTTTTTTTTCATTAAAATTGATCAACAAAACACAAAGCCGTATGTGTGAACAGGAAAGCGCAACGTAAGAATTCCCAGCCGAGGGCTGGCTGGCTGTGCGGGAAACTGACCTGTGTCTATCCAGCTCGGGGCCTCTTGGGGCAGCCTTGCCAGTCATGATGAACTGGGCCATTGCCTGACCCCTTTATCCTACAGACAAATGGCCTTCCAGTGGGGTGAGACCACAAGGCTCATTTCCACTCCTCACTTTTCCAGGGAAGCCCAGCCTGAGACCCGCCCTGCCTGGGCTTTGATTTGCTGTGTGGGACCCAAGTCAGAGGGGTCAGGCCAGGGGATGTTTTGCTCCAGATTAAAAATAAAAGCCAGAATGCATGCAAGGGGGATTTGGCTGTCAGAGATGGATTTTTGTTTATTCCCATAAGGTTTGATCCCATCCAGTCTACTTTCTTCCCAATCCCTCTCCTAGTCCCACTCCTGTTCAGCCCCCTGGCTCCTTCTGGTTCTCATCAAGTACCCTCTCCCCTTTGTACCAATGTCACCTTGCCTCAGCAAAATTCCATGCCTCTCTCTCCTAGATCTCAAATCACACACAGAACGTTTTCATTTATTCAGTATTTCATTAATTCAAGAAACAACTGGTGGATGTGATACTCTCACAGGGAAGACAAACCCATAAATAGATAGATAACCAGATAAATAACTAAGATAAAGTCATAAAATACCAATACAAAGGGGACACACCAGGTGTGATGGTTCATTTTAGGTGATCTGGGCCACAGGATGACCAGATTATTGTTATTCTGGGTGTTTCTGTGAGAGTGTTTCTGGATGAGATTAGCATTTAAATTATTAGGCTAAGCAAAGCAGGTGGCCCTCCACAATATGGGGTGGGGTGGTCATCCAGTAACTGAAGACCTGAATACAACAAAAAGACTGACCTCCCAGGAGGAACAAGTAGCTCCTGCTGGACTGATGGAGGTGGGACACTGGTCTTTTCCCGTCTTTGGACTTGAGCTGAAACATCTGCTCTTCTTGGGTCTCGAGCCTTCTGGCTTTCAGACTGGAATGTACACTGTTAGCTCTCCTTGTCTTCAGGCCTCTGGGTTCAAACTGGAGCTAACCCATGGGCTCTTCTGGGTCTCCCCCTTTGCTGACTGCACGTCTGGGGACTTCTAAGCCACCATAGTCACATGAGCCAATTCTTTTATTTATTTATTTATTTATTTTTTTATTTTTGAGACAGAGTCTTGCTCTGTCTCCCAGGCTGGAGTGCAGTGACATGATCTCAGCTCATTGCAGCCTCCACCTCCTGGGTTCAAGTGATTCTCCTGCCTCAGCCTCCCGAGTAGCTGGGATTACAGGAACACCACCACGCCCAGCTCATTTTTGACTTTTTAGTAAAGACGGGGTTTCACCATGTTGGCAAGGTTGGTCTCGAGCTCCTAACCTCAAATGATCTGCCCGCTTCAGCCTCCCAAAATGCTGGGATTACAGGGAGCTGATTCTGTATAATAAATCTGTTTACATCTATGTATCCTGTTGGTTCAGTTTCTCTGGAGAACCTTGACTAATACAACAGGATCCGGTGGGAGAGGGTGGCCAGGTTGGAGGAAATAATGGAGCTGATGAGGAGAAATAGCCAGATGTTCAAAGCTCTTAGAAAAGAACATTTTAGGCACAAACCATAGCATGTGCAAATGCCCTGGGATGGGAACATATTTTTTCAAGAAACAGACAGAAGTAAAATACTTATGAGTGCTTTCCATTTACCACCTGATGCCCAGAATGTCCTCATCTGAGCATATTCCTCACCTGAGGCATAGATGACATATTCTTAATGTGACCTCATTTTTAAATGTGTAGTATAGTCTGCTGTACTGAGTTAAACACTATAGGTAAGCACTTAGCAATTGAGAGTAAATGTAGATTTATTGTTTTTCACAACAAACAAGGTAGTGAGGGATTCCTTGTTTACAAACTACTTTGCATTAATTAAATGCAATCTGGAAGTCATCTTGCCTCCTCTGTATCTGTCAGACCCCACATCTAATCTGTGAGGTAAGCCTGTTGGATTGCCTTTAGAATATTTCCACATTTAGAATATTCTCACATCCACAACTGCCGCTACCAGCTTGGTCCCTCACCTCCAGGCTATGTGTGCCCCATCCCAAGTGACTCATGACACAGTCGTTGGATCTTCCTTTTCAAATAAGAGTCAGATAATTAATACTACTTCTCAGCTCAAGAGCCCTACAAAGGACTGCCATTTCATCTAAGCATGAGCTAGAGCCCTTATGGTGGCTCTGAGACCCTACATGATCTAGCCCCATTACTTTCTGTCCCTATCTTGGGCGTTTTTTTCCAACTCCTGCCACTCCCTCCTTGTATTCCCACTGACCTGCTGCTGTGCCGGGAACAGGTCGGCCCACTTCTGCCCCAGGGCCTTTGTCTCTCTCCCTAAGATACTCTTCTCCCAGATTTCCATGGCTCCCTCCATTTTAAAATCCTTGCTCAACCTCCCCTCAATGATCCTGATCTTGTTCATCCTATTTACATTGCAGCTGCCAACTGCTTAGCTTGCTTCAGGTCTTCTGACCACTTTACTTTGTTCTATTCTTCTGTTCCCTGCAAATACTTCTGAAATAAAATATGATCTTTATGTTCATGATGCTTTTTATTTATTGTTTGTCTTTCCACTAGAACGTTAAAGTATAAGGATTGTTTTCCCAGTTTTGTTCACTGTTGGTGTGTGTTCTCTGCTGAAGAATTTGTTCACTGAAGGAACACTTGCCTGTGCATTTCTTGAGTATGTGTGAATTGCATGTTTTGCATTTCAGACTTGTGTGAAAGCTAAGGTAACAATGCAGTGTACACGGGAGATTTGTACTGCTGCTGCCACCATGACTATTGAAGGAATGTTTGCAATGGGACAAATATTATACCAAATTATTGCCTGATTTTCTCTGTGCATTTCAAACCCATCCTATTAGACAGACAGTGTTATCTCCCTCATTTTACAGATGAGCACATTGAGGCATAGAGATGATCTACAACTTGCTGGTGGTCACTAAGTTGATGCTCTCAGTAGCAGAGAGTCAACCCAAAAAGTGTGACTTCAAACCTCTGCCCTAAATCTTGGTCGGCAGCCCTTCCACGGGCACTATGATATGGAGGTAGCTGAGGGTGGGACATGGGTGAAGTGTACCTCCAGACCAGGTCTCTCCAGAGATCTTTCTTAGTTGTCATGGTTGTTTTGGTGTCTCATGAAGCACCAGTATTCCCCCAACCATGGGACCCTCCATTAAAACAGACCTATAAGGCCTGGAATGAACAAATGGGTCTTCACTGAGGAGAGACTTGCATGGTTACTCAGATCTCTAATCCCTGAGCGGGGAGAAGATTTTGGAGAAATGGGACACTGGGCAGGGAACTCTGGCCTCTGTGGGGAAAGGGAAAGGCCTGGGGCAGAATGGACAGGGCTCTGATGGAAGGCCTTCTCAATACTGACATCACATTAATTCTGGTCCTGGTGCACATGGGCCCCACCCTAAAAAATCCACTCCTACCCCACAGGGAGTATGAGGCCTTAGTTATTGGGCACAAATACCTTTTATAGGCCATTCTATCTTTTCTTTTGAAACAGGCCTAATTGTCTCATAGAACTGAGGTTTGTGGGGGTTTTTTTCTTTTTTGAATAAACATAGAAATTCACACTCCCTGTCTTAAATCTTGAAACTTATCTTTGTCTGAGCTGAGTCCTTTTCTCAGGAAACTTGATTCTCAGGCTTCTAGACAGTATCACCACATCCAGACGCTGAGATTCCAGACTGCTCCCTAATTTCAGTTTTCCCACACATAGTTGTATTTCTTCCCTGCTATATAAACCCCTAATTTGAATCAGTTGGGAAGATGGATTTGGGACTCATCTCCCATCTCCTGGGCTGCATCATCTGAATAAAGTCTTCTTCCCTGGCAATACTCATTGTCTCAGTGATTGTCTTTCTGTGCAGGGAGTGACGTGATCTAGACCAAACCCCTGGCATTTTGGTAACACTGCCTTCAAGCTGTAGAGCAGGACAATGGCAAACAAATACCCTGGGGCTCAGAGACCCAGGCAAGGCTACCAAATGGGGTACTGGAATCTCTCTTCCTCTTCCTCCCCCACCTCATTTTTTCTACCAAGTGTACATTTTTTTTTACTGAGATCATTTTTCCTACCAAGTGTAAATTTTCTAATTTTGATCTGTTATACCTAAATTCCCTTTCTAAAGAATTTCTACTCTAAGAAACAAGTTGATTTCTCCATTGAAGGGTTCCACTGTAATTAAACTGATTGCTGAAAAAGACATCATTCTTCTTTTAATAAGGCAATTTGCATATTCAATAACTTTAGCCTCACTTGCTGAAAGACAGTTTGAAAGTTTGTTTGTATATTCTCTCACTCAAATGTTTTCAGATTGCCTTACCTCGTTTCCATTAATGGGGTGATAATGGAAAGAAAATGCAAGAAGAAATTTCTTTTAACAACAAAAAAATATTTACTTTGTTTTAAAGCACTACAATTAATAGACAACAGGGGCCCTGTGGGGAAACATCTTTTCAGAATCAGGTGTTTTGTAGGTTACTTTCAATTTCCTATTCATAAACTGATGCTTGCAGTCTAGCTGGACTTGGAAGGGTATGAGAGAAATATGGAACCCAAAGAATTACAGCTAATGAGAACAGATGGACCACAGGACCCAAGAGCATGTAGATGTGGGATGCTCTCTTTAGCTGCAGGAAGAATGGTTTGGTGAAGATAAGAGTCACATTTTTTATGGGCTGAATGTAGGTCCCCCTAAACCCCCAAATCATATGTGGAGGCCCTACACGTCAACACGATGGAATTTGGAGAATGGGACTTTTGTCAGGCAATTAGGTTTAGATAAGGTAATGAGGGTAGAGCCCTGATGATGAGATTATTGCCCTTATAAGGAGAGGAAGAGACTATCAGAGCTCTGTTTCCCCCACCAATCGCTATGTGAGGACTCACCAAGGAGGTGCTTGTCTGCAGGTCAGGAAGAGAGCCCTCACCCGAACCTGATCATGCTGTCACCCTGATCTCCAACTTGCAGCCTCCTGAACTGTGAGAAAATACATCCCTGTTGTTTAAGCCCCTGACGCTCATCACATTTGTCTCCAATCAGGAACAGTGACCTTCTTGCTAGTTTTGCTACTCCTGAACCCAAAGTGAGGCTCCATGGCTTTCAAAACATTCATGCTACATTTCACCTTGCTTGTTAGCCATTCAGCTAGACCCTATTAGCAGTGCAGATGAAAAACAGCTGACTGCTGTCTGTGGACAAGATGCCAGAATCCATAAGATGGGTTTATCAGCAGACTTCTCCCTGCAGAAATCCCCTGCCACGATGGTGTGTGAAGTCTCCACCCTGGCATGAAAACCCGGGACAATTCTAGGGCAGCATATATCCTCATAACCAAATCTCAGATATTCCTTCTGTCTTTGGAACTTTGCACATTGCTCAAAGGACACATGGCCAAGAGATCACCGTTAATGGCATTCTGGAATATCACAGCATTGCTCCGTATTGCTGCGGCACAGACTCAGTGAGTCTGTGTCTCCAGACCAGACACAAACCTACTTTTTTTTCATTGTGGTAAAACACAAGTAATAAGAAATTTGCCATTTTAACAATTTTTAAGTGTACAACTCAGTGGTATTAAGTGCATTCATATTGTTGTATAATCATCATTGCCATCCATCTCCAGAATCCTTTTATCTTCCCCAGCTGGAACCCTGTACCAGTAACCCTGTAGCAGTAACCCCGAATTAAACAGTAATTCTCCATTCCCCCTTCTTCTCAGCCCTTGGGAGTGCTGTTCTATTTTGTCTCTATGGCATTTTGCCTATTTATTCATTTATTCATCTACCAATGAACACTTGAGTTGCTTCCACTTTGGTTATTGTGAATAATGCTGCTATGAACATGGGTGTACAAGTATCTCCTCAATTCTTCAGGGTATAGACCCAATAGTGGAGTTGCTGGGTCATATGGTTATTCTATGTTTAGTATTTTGAGGAACCCCTGTACTGTTTCCACAGTGGCTGCACTATTTTACATTCCCACTGGCCTTTTGCTTTCTTTTTCTCTGCTTGAACAACTAGTCTCTCTCTCTCTCTCTCTCTCTCTTTTTTTTCAATGTCTGCTTCAAATAACATGAAGTCCACTGGGTGGAGTGACCATCTTCCCCAGCCCTGTGGTTCTCCCATTTCCAGCAACCTGGAGTGGGGATTTTTGTATTTATTTCTTTGTGGGGCTAATTTTTCAATGTGTTCTTCACATGTTCACATAAAGGACTGAATTTATAAAATAGTGGAGCCTTGCATGGAGACTCAAGCTTACGACAGTTGGATGCTTTTCTCCCTCAGGATGAGTTGCTTTTTGTACACCCCAGACTATCCAAGTACGCAGCAGGCCACAGACAACGTCCTACGGGGCTCAAGACCGGCTGGCCCAGGGCAAGACCTGGGTACAGAACCTATCGCCTTCCACATGGCCAAGATATACTGAAAGGCACAGAGGGGAATGAAAGACATTGGCTTTTCTTTGTTAAGTGGTGTCAAAATCTAGGCTCTGTGCAGCTTCCATCCCTGCCTAAGTTGTGCCAAAAGACGTTGAGCTTGCTGGTGGAAGCCAGTGTCTCCTCTGACCCTTTGAGTTAGTCATGATAATAAGCTTCAATCTTCAGAGCTTATGGTGTTTGCCATTTTCCAAGTGGAATTCAGGCGCTTTGCTCTCTCCAATTTCTAGCTTCGGCTCCAGTTGTTCAGTAATGCAATCCTGAAAGGGTGAATTTGGACAATCGCAGCTTGGCCATTTTGAGCACATATGCTAGAACTAAGTCTTTTTGGCCCAGCTGTAGCTTGAATCTAATGAAAATGACAGATAATGCAGTGCTCTGTGTGCCTGCCAAAAAAGAGGATATTTCCCATGAGATAGCACCTGGTGATGCAGAAATAGACTCTATAGATTTGTGATTGGCTGGTGCATACGCGTATTCATATCTAGCCTGTATTATCAACCACACAAGATCACATCTTGGATAATAACAGCAACAATGGCATGCATAAAAATTACTGCAGCAAAAAGGAAAAAAATACTAGATCAATTATGTCAATTATGCACGAGTACTTTTTCCCCTCACAGTTTTAACACTGAGAAAAGGTGGCATCTATCTCTGATCTAATTATTCACTTGCTTATTTGTGGGTTCCCCCCTCTTTGCGCTCTCCTCTTTTACAGGCAGATATAAAAGAGCTCTCTTTTAGAAACACACCGTGGACTCAAACGTGCCTACATACATATGTGACTTACATTTGAGCAGTTGAATAATCAGTAACTTGAAAGTAAAGAGGAAACGCCTCTGCGTGTTCTAAAGGGAAGCGACGGGAGGGGTATATACTGAGATGACCTTACCTTAGAGCAAAAACGCCATCAGCCTCGAGAAGTGTCATAAATTAAGTTGCTATTTAAGCCCTGATTCTAGTAAAAGCGTCCAAATTTCCAAGGTGCCTTTAATGACTCTGTGTTCAGTGACAATGAAGTATTTCTTTAACAGACTGCCACTGAGCAAACATAAAAAATGTGTGGCTCTGGAAAGAGAGCTTGCTATTTTCCCTTTTTTCTTCTCCTTCCTTCTTCCTTTCTACCCCCTTTTTACCATCCTTTCCTGTTGCTCTTTCTTTGGCCTTCCCTTTAGAGATGCAGTTGAAAACCCTCAGCACACGATCTTGGAATGAGACAAGGGTGGAATTCTGGCAGCCTGTGTTCGAGTCTTGCTGGACTTGCTCTGTGACCTCGATAAAGGTCTATAACCTCACCACAGACACACAAAACACTGTTACACCATCTTTAAAGTGAGGGGGCTTGAATTGGATGTTCTCCCAGGTCCCTTCAATCTCTCAGATTTGAAGGAAAGGGTAATTTACCTAGGCTAGCTTAGGAGGAAGGTGATTTTGAAAGAGAAATACAAAATCATTAAGCAGATCAGTAAATTTGATAATGAATTGTTTCAATTACATTCAGGTGGCAGCAGATGTTAAATTACTTTAGCAGAACCAAGCTTAGAGGTTTGTGGTTTACTTTTCTCATTTAAATACATAGATGCAAAGGAAGAAATCACATTTCCAGTCCATCTTCTCAAAAAGCCCTACTGCGTGAAGCCCTGTAGCATAACTTCTGTTGGGCGGGAGATCAAGAACGTGGGGCTCCGGTCTCAGCTCCACTTCCCAAAGATTGCGTGCGCTCTGGGTGGAGCCTGCCCCTTTTTATGTTAAAGATCTGCCATCTATAAATGAGGGATAGACTCATCTCTGGCCCCAAAATATGCCATGCTTCCTTGTACTGTCATCTACCTTTGCCAGGCTTTGAAAATATATATCTCAAGTATATTTGTGTTGAGCATATAGTACTTTTCTTAAGCACGTGGCTTGTGAGCTCCTGTGGGACTGGATCTTTTTGCATGCCGTAGGGGCACATAGTCTTCTGGGGAAGCTTATGATGATATTGGTTGTAGCAGTTGCAGGGGTGAAAAGGGACGATAGAAGATGGACATTTCATCCCAGCACCGGCATCTTGACTGCCCTAGACAGGCTTCCTGTGAACCCAAAGCCTAATATGATCCCCAAAGGGTCATGTTCATCAGCCCAGTTGACCCCAGGAGAGGCTGGATTCCAGCATCCAGTGGAGGAGGGATATATGGCATCTTGGTCCCAGAAGGCATCTCTCCATCCTCTCCCTTCTTGGCTGCAGCCTTCCTGGGAGCCAGTTGCTCCAAGGCCTGGCTCTAGAATGCCCTACGCAGGATAGGCACAGTGCAGATGCCACCTGTTCCCTCTCCCTCAAAGTCCCTACTTTCTCTCCAGGCTCCCTGCCCTGTCACATGGAACAAAACCACACTGGGTCTGCTTAGCTCCTGAGACAACTGCCTCTTTAAGAACTTATCTCATATTTTCAGAAATTGACTGTGAAAATTCTAAGTAATGGTGTGACATGATCACACTCACTTTCTATAGTTAATCCTTCACGAGGGTCAGGCGCCCTTCTCTTCTCAGTGGCTCATTTGATTGTCACCTACCTTGCACAAAACCTCCCAGCCCCGAGCACTGTCTGGTGGGTTGACAGGCAGTCAGAGTGCTGAACGCTGTGCAGGAATAACTGAATTAGAAAAAAGCTGCTGGCGCTGTAATAAAGCGTTTAATGGACAGACAGCCTCTCTTGCCTTCCTTGGGGTAACACTAAATCCCTTTTTATTGTAGTTTGCACAGATGTTAGTGAGTTATCCATTTCTCTAATCATACTAGAAGTCGGCACATCCATCTTAAATAAGAAGACCAGCCCACTTGCTTTTACAGAGTCCTTTTTCTAATAAACTTGTGTCAGTTTCAGGTCAGTTTTACCAATACAAATAAAATTCAAACAAATAAAAAGTATATTGTCTCATGATGAGTTTTATGTAATTATGTCCCTTAGGTCACTTTAAATTTACACAGGGAGTTACACCGTGCATAGTCCTTGTTATGGCCTGGATTTTTCTCTGATTCTGGGACACACACAAATACCCACTCACAGAGTTTACAATATTGGATCTCCCTGGGTCAGGGCAGAGCCTTTGGTGCAGAACAGCCCCTTGTTTATGTCCAAGGGCTGAGCTGGCCTATGGGTGAGCTGCACTCGGGTCTTCTCTGAAACTATCCCCATGAGGCCACAGTTCTTGTTTTTTAATTTATTTTATTTTTGGATGACTTCTTTTACATCCAGTCTGTGCTCTAGGTAGGCCAATGTTCCACCCCTACTGTGGTCTTATAGACCACCCAAAGATCTTTTTGCAAAAGAAAATTTTGCAAAAGAGGTTCATGTCATGAAAAAAAAAAAGTGTTTTTTAAAAGGACACAGTGGGGAAAAAATCCTACACACCAAGGTGCTCCCATCTGCAACTTCTGTGGACCTGGGAAAGGTCACCTGAAGTTCAGGCCAGGATAAATAATTGCTGTGGTGAGGGTTCCTTTTTTCCTTTCCATGGAGTTGATGGGTTCACAGCGGTAGCTGAATCTTGATAGATTGGCAGACACTGAAAGGAACCGCTAAGCGGTGACCGGGGCAGGGCTGCACTTCAGTTCTCAGGGCAAAGGGTGGGCAGTGGAGATTCCGGGGCTGGGTGGACGACAGGGGCCAGGTGACAAAGCCGCCTCTGTCCCTGCACAGAGCAGGAACAAACGCTGGCCCTGGCATCGTCCCCGGGACGGGCTCGGCAGGGTGGGCTCTCCACCACCACTGAGGCCCGAGGCTGCCGCTCGCTTTTGTGCACAGAATTACCGCTCTCTGGGGTCTCCCCTGCAAGTGAGAAGGCTGTCTGTGTTGTGTTTCCTGGTCCAATCGGCCACTTCATAAATCAAAGACGATGGGTGGTGTATTAACCATTTGATGTCCTGTTGCAAAGAGGGAAAACCACCGTAGCAGCCACGAAGGGGGAAGAGGAGGAGAGCCTGGTGGGAGCTGCACCTCACCCTGGGGAGAGCTGCTGGAACAGGAGCCTTCACTCACGCAGCGTCCTTAAAATCTTTGAATTCCCTGGTTCACTCACCCATCATTCTGCCAAAACTGAGGTCCAGAGAGGTCGGCATGACTTGTGGAAACTCCATCAAACAAGAGGATGGAGAAGCTCAGACTGGGACCCGAGGCTCTGGCTCCTAGCACAGTGCTCCTTCATTCACTCACCATTCATTCATTTATTCAACAAATGTGTATGGAGTGTGTGCTCTGTGCCAAGCACTGTGCTAGGCTGTAGGTGGCTGCCAGGGAAATATTTAGAACAGTGTCTAGCATTTCACATTTATAAAGAAATGTTAGTGTTGCAATCCTGCATACCTGAAATTTCTATCCTTCCAGGGGCTCTTGTTGGGCTTCTCTCAGGGGTCCAGGTCAACAGTGCGTCCCCGGAATTCGCAGTGCAGGAACAACGGGGCATTCAGCTTCCATGGGCAATAGTGCGATGTTCTGGGTCGATGTCCTGAAAAGCTCTAAAACAGCCAACTGGCTGGTCTTGCTCTCTTTCCTGCCCCTCCAATGCCTGTCCCTTTTACTGTCCTCTAGACCACTGGCTGTCCCTGACCACCAAAAAGGTGTTGGGGTCAAGGGTCTGGACTCTGGAGCCAGCCGCTCACGTGAGACTCCCAGCTTGACCACCTGCTCACTGTAAGCACCAACTTGGGGACATTACTTAGCTTCTCTGCACCTCAGCTTCCTCAGTGTAACATGGGGATGATAAACACGCACTTACTTCTTAGGATCTTGCATAAATTGAGTGAGAAAATGCCCATGAAGCACTTAGGAGGGTGCCTGGTGCAGAGTAAGCCCCCAGTATATACGTGCAGCTCTTTTTGATGGGATTATTGGTGCCCAATCACCCCTCTGAGCTGTGTGCCCCAGCCTGTCCTTTTAATCCGTGTTTCTCACTGGGGCCATAGTCATCTTTCTTGTTCTTTGTTTGTTTCGAGACACAGTTCCACTCTGTCGCCCAGACTGGAGTGCAGTGGCACCATCTCAGCTCACTGAAACCTCTGTCTCCCGGGTTCAAGTGAGTTTCATGCCTCAGCCTCCCGAGTGTCTTGGATTACAGGCCAGCGCGACCAGGCCTGGATAATTTTTGTATTTTTAGTAGAGGCGGGTTTCACCGTGTTGGCCAGGCTGATCTCAAACTCCTGACCTCAAGTGATCCGCCCACCTCGGCCTCCCAAAGTGCTGGGATTACAGGTCTGAGCCACTGTGCCCAGCCACCATAGTCATCTTTTAAAGCATCTTACCAATAATTGTACTCCCCACTGCAACTGTCATGCCTCTCTATTCTCCACTACAGAATAAATCTGAGTTCCAAAAATTGGCATTCAAGGCCCTTTATAATCAGATTTCATCTTTCCAGCCTTAGTGCTACCAACTCAACCTCAAACCCTATGCTTTAGCTTATCTGGCCCCATCCATCCATCCATCTACCCTCCCACCCATCTACCCATTTAAACATGTGCACCCATATTTCAGACTGATGAAATAGGCCAAAGATTACATTCTTTTCCAACAAAGCTTATCCTTTCTATAAGGCCCACTAGTTTACCTCCTCTCGGTATCCTTAAGAACACACCTAAGTTCATCTCCCCTGGTTTCACAGCTTCATGTCCCAAGGCTTGGGTGTCAATTGTAGCTCCTAGGAATGTTAAGAACATCAGTTTCCTTCTCTAGATAATGAGAGAGATCTACCTTATTGGCTGCTGTGTGATTCAGTGGGGCACATAAAAGCTTTAGCACAGGACCTGAGACAAAGTGGGTCCTCAAAGAACTGGAATTATTACATTACTTCCCAAGCTTTCCAGGTCTTGGGATCTCTCTGAGTGCCCATGGCACTCATGTTGACACCCCTGGCTGTGCCATGGTTCCTTGTTACCTCCCTACTTTGGGTTAATCTTGCCTAACCTAATGTATGCTGAGCACATAGTAGATGCTCAAGAAAACATTTGGTTTAGGGATAACAAAGAAATTTCACAGCACTTGTTAACTTTGACCGATTGTGAGTACCTGCATAGAGAGCTGAGTTGACAGGGATTCTGAGGCTTTGCCTGATCTTAGTGGTAAAGAAATTTCATGATCAAAAAATGATGTGTGCTGTGAGGTGGAAAAGGAAAGAGAGGCAAGACTCCAGCTCTTCATGTCCCTGGAAAATCCAAGAAAGTCTGAAAAAAGCCATCATCCATTTACTCATTCATCCATTCAAGTGTTTGAAACAAATTTGGGCAGGCCAGGAAATAATTTCCCCCTCCTCTATTTGCAAGACTAACATAAATTATTGTTTCATCTGACAGCCCAATAATAGCAACATTTCCATTATCCATTCAAGAGTGATGTTATCACTTTCTGAAAAAGTATTGAATGAATATTATACTTTAAAATCTACCTGATTATAATTAGATTATAATTAGATTTTTTAAAGTATTTCATCAGTACTGAGTACCTACTCTGTGGGCCAGGTACTGTGCTGGGGTGCTGGGGAAAAAGTGATCAATAGGACACACAAGGAACTCACAGATCCTTGGAGAATAAAATCAGGGGAGCAAATAATGAAGCTTCAAATCACCACATTGCCTTCACTAACTAATTATGTGTGAGCACAGCCACTGATGAGTTCCCTGGGCTCTAAAATACTCACCGGGTACCTCAGCTAGACATATGTGAAAGTGACCTACAGATATCAGGATGCCAGGGATCAGGAGTATGGCCAGTGGGCCACATCCAGGCCCATTGCCTGTTTTTGAAATAGCCTCACTGGAACACAGCCATGCCCCTTCATTTACATATGGCCCATGATTCATGCCCTACAATGGCAGAGTTGAGTTGTAACAGAGACTCTGTGGCCTGCAGAGCCAAAAATATTTACTATCTGGCCCTTTACAGAAAGGGCTTGCCACAACATGGCTAAGGAACAGAATAGGCTGGTTCTAAAAATGCAGCTGCACGTCTGCCTGATTGGATCCTGCACACCAGGGCCCAGGAGGTGGCCCAAAGGTGCTGAGGGGAAGGGTGACCCAGAGGGGTTTCCAGATATTAGGAAATGCAGATGCGACTCAGAAAACATCTCTTATGGAGGAAATGTTGTGTGTGCCTAACGGAGGTCAAGTACAGAGTGAATTCTAAAGAGGAGAAACTGTGGGACTCATATCCCTAAAACTGTGACTCCCATATCTCCAAAATTGGTGATGTTAACATAGGAAAATGCAATTAGGGCATTCCAAATTATATCTATGCATGTACTTCTGTTTAAAATCTCAATTATTTATTTGTCTAAAATATGTTGTTCTGCCTTAACTTTAGTCCTTAGTTCAGAGTTGTCTGCTAGTAAAATATAATTCTAGTTATGTGAGCTCCTTAGCACTGGAGTGGGGTTTGGTTAAATACACTGTAGGAAACCATACCACCATCAGGCATCCAGAATCTAGGCTCACCAAAATAATTTTTAAAATGTTTTTCTTGGTGGTATGGATGTACTTTTATTATGTGTTTATACACATACAGAGACATTCATATATGTGTGGTGATCAGGAATTATTCCATGTGAAATACACACACATATACACACACACACAGTTATATAAATGAATGTTAAATAAAATTTAACTTTGGAACTATGTAAGGAAATCTTGAGCTGTAGAGATATTTAAGAGAGAAAGAGTTGGGTAAAATAAGTGAGAAAGACAAGGAAATGCATGACAAATTTACATGTGCACACAGGCATACATATATCAGCATACAGAAAAAGATATTTAAAGCATATATATATTCATTTGGACATATACAAATATTTTAAGTAGAGATAAGTATAGAAATATTTAAATTGTGTGTATATATGTGTGTGTGTGAATGTGTGTGAATGTGTATGTGTGTATGTGTATATGTGTGTGTAGGTGTGTGTGTGTGTGTGTGTACGTGTATGTGTATATACGTGTGTGTATGTGTGTATGCATGTGTGTCTGTGTGTATGTATGTATGCCTGTGTGTTTGTGTGTGCGTGTGAATATGTGTGTGGCTAAACTGTCCCTTTCCTTCAAGACCTTAGAAGCTGAGGCCTTTCCCTGCAGCTGCTGGACTCCTGCTGCTGTCTGTCTGGTGGGAATTAGTCACACGTGGAGCTTAAAAAGTGAGCCAGACTCAAATACCCATAAAGCATTCGGAGGGATGCCTCAAGACAGAGTATCCAGGGGAAATTCGCTTTATGGCTGGGAGTTAGATACCTGGGTTGTCACTCTGAAGAGCTGCACAAAGAAGAGGTGTCTTTTGTAGTTTCTTGGCAGAGGGGCAGGTAGACCCCAGAGTGTTGTTGTTTTTGCCAGTTGTGTCTAAGAACAGCACCCTTCATTCATCTTACAGTGCAAACTGATGTCTAACATGTGCATACCACCTAGAGGGAGGCATCCAGAGCCCACAGCCTGTGCTCCTGCTTGTTGGCTGTGTGACTTCAGCAAATTACTTAACCTATCTGTGCCTCAGCAACTTTACTTGCAATACGTAAAGAACAACGGTACCTGTCTCAGGGTTAATATAAAGATGAAACCAACTGATATTTAAACACAAGGCCTGGCCCATTGTAAACCCTCACTAAATGTGAGCTATCTTAGTATTATTTATTCCTGCGGGTGGAAGTGTGTTTTTGCTATTTTCAAGAGCAACTTTCTGGTGTGTGGTGGCTCACACCTGTAATTCTGGCACTTTGGGAGGCTGAGACAGAAGGATTGCTTGAGGCCAGGAGTTTGAGACCAGCCTGGGCAACACAGTGAGACCCCATCTCTATGAAAAATAAAATATTAGCTGGGCATGGTGGCATGCAGCTATAGTCTCAGTTACTTGGGAGGCTGAGGTAGGAGGATCACTTGAACCCAGGAGATTGAAGCTGCAGTGAGCCATGTTTGTATTGCTGCACTCCAGCCTGGGTGACAGAATGAGAACCTATCTGGAAAAAAAAAAGAAAAAAAATAAAAGTGACATCATAAAAAGTCATTTTCTTTCAATTAACATTCCTCATCATCAAGGTACCTTATAGTTGGTGAAGCACATTCACGTCTTGAAGCAGTGATGCCCAATAGAAATAGAATGGGAGCTTCATGGACAACTTTACATTTTCTTATAGCCACATTGAAAAGGTGGAAAGAGACAGGTAAAATTAATTTTAATAAAATGTTTTTATTTAGCTCAATTGTGATAGCCAAAATAAAGACCTCCCCAAAGGTGTTCAAAACCTTTGTTTCATGGCAAAAGAGCATTGAGGTTGCAGATGGAATTAAGTTTGCTAGCCAGCTGATTTTAAGATAGGGATGTGTTCTAGATAATCTGTAATCACGAAGGTCCTTAAAAGTAGAAGAGGGATGGCTGGGCATGGTGGCTCATGCCTGTAATCCCAGCATTTTGTGAAGCAAAGGCGGGTGGATTACCTGAGGTCAGGAGTTTGAGACCAGCCTGGCAAAAATGGTGAAAACTCCATCTCCACTAGAAATACAAAAATTAGCTGGGTGTGGTGGTGGGTGCCTGTAATCCCAGCTACTCAGGAGGTTGAGGCAGGAGAATTGCCTGAGCCCAGGAGGCGGAGGTTGCGGTGAGCTGAGATCACGCCACTGCACACCAGCATGGGTGACAAAGCCAGAGTCCGTCTCAAAACAAACAAACAAACAAACAAACGTAGAAGAGGGAGGCATAAGAGAAAGTGAGAGTGGTGCCATGGGAGAAGAAGTGAAGTGTCATCTGTATTTACAGCCACTCCCCATTGCTCGCATTACTGCCTGAGCTCCACCTCCTGTCAGATCAGCAGTAGCATTCGATTCCCATAGGAGCACTACCCCTATTGTGAACTGCGCATGTGAGGGATCTAGCTGCATGCTTCTTATGAGAATCTAATGCCTGATGATCTGTCACCGTCTTCCATCATCCCCATATGGGGCCACCTAGTTGCAAGAAAATAAATTCAGAGCTCCCACTGATTCTACATTATGGTGAGTTGTAGAATTATTTCATTATATGATTACAATGTAGCAATCATAGCAATAAAGTGCACAATAAATGTAATGTAGTGTTTTTGAATCATCCTGAAACCATCCCCAGCTCTGGCTTGTGGAAACATTGTCTTCCACAAAACCAGTCCCTAGTATCAAAAAGGCTGGGGACCACCATTCTAGAGCCTCCAGAAAAGAATGTAGTCCTGATGACATCTCAGTCTTATGACATCTCAGTCTTATCTCAGATGACATCTCAGTCTTATCTCAGTAAAGCCTGCATTGAACCTCTCACCTACAAAATGGTGAGATAACAAATTGGAGTTGTTTCAAGCCACCTACTTTGAAGTAATTTGTTATAGCTGCAATAGTAGACTAATCCACTGGTATACCAAACATGATCATTTTAACCTGCCACGGATAGGATGAATTGTTAATGAGATACATATATTTTTTTCTGTATTGTCCTTGAGATCCGGTGTGTGTTTTACATTGATAGTACATTTTCTTTCGTCCTAGCCACATGTCGAGTGTTCAATAGCCACATGTGGCTAGAAGCTATGGTTTTGGAGGGCACAGACTTAGATAAATCTCACATTTTTAAGTGGTGATGCTAGCAGTAGGAAAGTACAATTAGGGCATTCCAAATTATATGTATACCTATAGTTTTGTCCTCAATCCCAATTATTTATTTGTCTAAAATATGTTGTTCTGCCTGAACTTTAGCCCTCAGGTCAGAGTTGTCTGCCGCGTGCAGTTGACAAAGTTGTTCATTGTACCAGGAGAGTGACCACAGGGTGAGGCGGGGCTGGGAAGAGCGGTCTTAGAAGCAGCCTATGCCTCAAACACCAAAACCTGCATCCTGTGGACTCTGCCTACCTCCCTTGGGAGCATAATGTTGTTGTATTTATTCCAAGTCTATGCAGCAGAAGGAATAAGTCATTATCTTTGCATAGACTTTGATTCCCTTCAGCCCCAGTCCATTCTCCTTGGGCCCTCCCATAGGCGATTAGAATCATGAAATAGGTTGACACCTTCCAGCCCATCTGTGCCACTTTCCCGTACTTAGGTATATAGCCATATATGTTTGTGTTTAATTCACATAAAGAGCATCATGGCATTTTATGTTATAATCTACCCTTTTCCTTCAACGTTTTTTTTTTATTGGTGATCTATGCAGCTCTATTTTAAGAAGAACCAGCACAGTTATTCTGTAATGGGCTAGATTGTGACTACTTCAGGGCATTTAGGGTACATATGGATCTTATAGTATCTATTATAACTACTGAGCTCCAACCTTTTAGAGCAAAAAGTGGCCACAGACAATATGTGAATAAATGAGTGGGTGTCTTCTAATAAAACTTTATTAACAAACACAGGAGACAGACAAGATTTGGCCTGCTGGCCACAGTTTGCTGATTCCTACTCTAGTTCATCATTTTAGCTGCTACTTAGTTTTTACTCTTTGAATATAGCAAGACTTGTTTTATCTACTGTTCTAGTGACAGTAAATAGCTTGCCATCATTTTCTTGTATTACAAGCACCACTATAACACATTTCATGGACTGGTTTTCCTGTGCACCCACCTGCCAAAGAGTTTCTTTAAGTTAAATTCCCACACACAAAAAAATGCTGGGTTAGAATGTCAATATATGTTCAATTCTGTACCTAGGGCCTCATTGCTCTCTGGAATGGTTGTATCAATTTACCACCCTTCTCTCAGGCAAGAAAGTGCCTATTTTCCCTTCAGTCTCGTCGCTGCTGCATGAGGGACTCCTGGGCCTGGTCACATCGGGCAGCAGAAGTGGCCCGCCAGCCCCGTCCCCATGCACCCAGCTACCTTCTCGGTGCCGTAACTTTTTGCTTAGGGGCAAGTCAATTCTGTAGGTCATGATTAAGGAAGGGGCCAGGATCGGCTGCCTGTGTTAAGCTATGACACTTATTCAAAGGATAAACTTTCATTTCATCACATCTTGTTAAGCTTAACTCACAAAACATATTGCACTTTATCTTAGGAAAAAAAAAAATCCATGAACCACTTGGCTTTGATACTGATGACCCTGGGAATGATTTTGCAACGCAGGAAATCAATTTCCTGGCCTTATAACATCATTTCCAGAGGTGTGATCACTAGAAAAGATGGTGCTCCCATAAAGATCTTTGTGCTTCTGCAGGTGGATAACGATCCAGAAGTCAAAGCTTCTTCACTTTAAATAGATGCCCTTGGTGGCTGATATCTGCTCCTGCTCCCGACCAACCAAAACTCGTGCCAGTGGGAGGTCTTATCCCACTGACAATATCTTGTTTTGTTTATAGGGAGAACAAAGAACTGTGGGCATCAGAATCGGGAAGACCTACCGCCTTTAGGAAAAGACAAGGTATTTGGAGACTGGAATTATTATTGTTACACAAGTGCTAAAATTTTTCTCTGTCTGCTCCTAGCTGTTCTTTCAGTTAACAACATTTATTGAATACCTATTTCGTGACTGACACTATTCCAGGTACTCATAATACATCATTGAATACAACAGACAGAGTCCTGTCTTCTTGGAGCATACATTCTACAGCATATACAATAAACAATAAGCAGAATAGGCAAATTAACATTGGCCCATCTGTTTTTATTGTGCTTCTTCTATAATATGTCCCAGGAGCTCAGGTTTTCACAACACGGTCCCGGACCTGAAGAAAGAGGCACACATTCCAATAGTTGAGGCAGATTGGTTAACAACAATAACAAAAGCAAAGCAATGTGATCATTAGATCATTATCCAGGGTATATTCTTATTGTGCATCAAATGTCACAAAGTATTTATTATTCCCAATGGTGTCACTAAGGGACTGGTGAAAGGTTCTCCTCCAGGAAGTTGGGGAAGGCCCCTTGCTCTCTGAGGCCATTAGATCAGTGTCTTGGAAAACAAGTTAGAGGGAAATGGAGGGGAGCATTTAGGGCAGGGAAACCTCAGGTGGAAACAGGTAGAGGCTAGGAAGGCAAGACAGAAGTCAAGTTATCAGGGGCAGACGAAGGCGAGGACTTGGGTGTGTGTCTGAAAGCCATCTAAAGTCCTACGGTGAGCAATGGTAAAGGACATCTAATCTAAAATGCTTCCAAAACAAAGGGGCACTAATTTAAGAGAATGATCTGGGCCCCGAGGCCCCAGAAGCCTGCCTGACTCACAGTGTGCCTTCAATAGAAATTTATCACATGAACACGTGAACGAGCGCCCAGGCTGCAGAAAGATATGTCCTCAAAATGCAAGTCACAATTATTCCATTTTCTGATGGGATGGTCACTTTCCTACAACGAAGCTGTGTTTGGAAAGCCTGGCAAAGAAACAAATTAGATTTATGGCTATGCCTTTGTTTCAAAAATGCTGTCATCTTGAAGGCAGAGTTCCAGCATCCCTTATGTAATATTCTGCTCCCTCTTGGAAGGGGTTATCTGAGGCAAGTAAGAGAGCAGGGTACAAAGGATTCCAGGACAAATATTCCTTGTCCAGGTAACATAGTCCCAGGGAGAGCATGGGATCACGTCTAGATGAGGCCAGATTCAATGTTCAGGCCGCTGTGAGGATGGGGCTGATGGAGAGAGTGCGGGTGATTGGTTCGCTAGCTCTGTTTTTCCACCCATTTGCTCTGATTCCAGACAGGGCTGGTCCTTCTCTTTGGAATTATCTCCAAGAACCACCGTTGAAAGATGCTTTCAGGACTTCTCTTCCCAGGTGGGAGAACAGAGGCAAGGGGTGTCCCCTCAGCAAACCTGGCATCTTTACCTGTGAAGTGGGGACACCACAGCTGTGAGGACAAAATAAGACAACACATGGCAAGTGCCGAGTTTAAGGATCCTGGCCCTTATGATAGAGACAGGAAGCAGCAAGCGTCCCCCCACAAAACCCTGCCTTCAAGCCTAAAACAGCCTGAAGGCTAAAAAACCAGACTTCAGGTCTCAAATGAAGCCCACACGTTCCTGATTCTCTCTGAACAATGCCCACCTGCACACTGGGAGGATGGGATGGAACCTCGGGAAGTTCAAGCCATTTGCGGTGATGGGAGTCTGGCCTCTCCTGTTTCTGGGAGGTGACCTGAGATTCAATCTGTGAAATTGGGGCCTGTTAACATGAACCCCTCTTGCTTTGCTAAGAGTCTTTTTCCTTTTCACCCAATAAACTCCATTATCCCCAGCCCTTCAAAGTGTCTGCATGGCTTATTTTTCCTGGTCATGTGACAAGAACCTGGTTTTTTTCTACAACACTTAGTCGGTTGATTCTCTTCTTTATTCCCTACTGTCCACTGAGGAATGAAGGACAGATGTCCTGGCTTGGACATGGGTATAATATCTACCTTGGTCATTTGGGCCAATTCAGTGTCTTGGGTACAGGGTCATCCATCTGGGGAACTGGATGCCATGAAGTTGAGTCAGAGAAAGATTATGTGTGGAATTGCTATTATTGCACTGCAAGCAAATACACCATGTCAGTGGTACACAACAATAAACATTTCTGTCATTCCTGTGGCTGTGGGCTGGCTGGGGCTCAGGGCACCTATGGCGGGGCTCTGCTGGGTGGCTCTGCTGTCAGTGTTTGGTGCTCTCTTCCTGGGCCCTGCAGGCAAGCCCGGGCATGTTCTTTTCATGGTGATGGCAGAAGTACAAGAAATGAGCAGAAACATGCAAGTTCTCTTAAGGCTGAAGTTCAGAACTGGGATACCATCATTTTCCTCTCTTGCTATTGGCCAAAGCCAGTCTCCTGGTCAAACACAAGAGTGAAGAAATTTGCTCCACCCTTTAATGGGAGGAACCACAGACTCATAAGGCAAAGTTCTAAACACAGGGCTAAGGCTGAGAATTGGGGCCAATAACTCTATCCACCAAAGGTGATATTTTCGTAATCTCTTTATTAAATGAATTATGTCAACACACTTACTAGACCAAGGGAGGGAAAATTACCTCACAGTCAACAACCATATTAGGCACATATTTAGTCATTTACTCAACAAATATTTATTAGATATTCACTCTGAGCCAGGCACTGTTCTAGGCCTGTGCTACCACAGCAAACAAGAAGGACAAAACTCTTGCTCTGGAAGACAATAAATAAGTTAACAACAACAACAAAAAGTTTAATTTATGATAATACAAAATAAAACAAGAAGTCAAGTGATAACAACTACGTGGTATGTGGAGTACCTTTAAATAGTGAGAACATGTCTGTTCAACAAACTATGGATGATATTTATCAAACACCAATCAGACATCACCATCTGATGATCACAGAGTTTCTTATTCTGCCAAAAGTGCAATGGCATTTCATTCTCAGCTTAAATGACTGTCCTTCCACTCCTTCCTCTATAAGTAAGATGAAGGAGAGGGAATTAATTTTACACAGTCTTTCTCTTTTGTAGAATGCTTCACCAGATTTTAGAAGATTTATAGTCTAGAACGTACATTTTTTAGTAGGAATCCTGAGTGCCATGTTATATTTTTTCCTAAACATCTTTTTGATGAACAGTAATCATGGTAGAAAACTGGCCTTTATACATCAGTATCTTATGTCACATGGTATCATCAACTTTGTGCAACACCCAACCATAGTAAACAGCTGAACTCCAATGGCAGGATTAGTATGATTCTAACCAGAGTTCCTGATCCATGAAACCATCCAGTGAGATAATTACACTGAGAAATGAGTCATCTAAAAGACAGGGTAAATGAAGTTGTTATATTGGATTATTCAAATGCTTAACAATATTCAAGTATTTGTTGGCTTGACAAATCCATTTATATATTTGATATTATAAAATATCCATCTGAATACTGGCACTGTGTGGTCCTAATCATGGCTTCACAACTTTGGGTCCATTGGGACTTTGAGTTGCTTCCATTCAAGGCATGGGTCTGGTGATGGTGCCTCAGATGCCTCTCCATTGGGTTCTGTAAGGTCCCTGTTGGTGCTATTAACAGTGGAGGTGGTTCACAGCAAGGAAGCAAAGAGGAGGTTAGGATCAGGAATGGACTGGGCACTGGACATGGTTAAATTCTACATTTTTCCATGACAGGATAATCATGAAGGTTCTACTCCATCCCTAATCAGGAACTCTAGCTCCCTGCAATGACACTGGCTCTTCCCAGGGCCCTAGAGCTCTGGCACTCCTGAACATCCTTGGTGAGGTCAAGCTGCTTGAATACTCAGTCATGTTACAATTATATTGTCTCAAAGCCATGAAAAGGCTGTGAACTCAAGAGGATGTCTTCCA
This sequence comes from Pongo abelii, assembly GCF_028885655.2. Classification (NCBI taxonomy): domain Eukaryota; kingdom Metazoa; phylum Chordata; class Mammalia; order Primates; family Hominidae; genus Pongo; species Pongo abelii. The sequence goes on along the minus strand of NC_072005.2, from coordinate 36,437,782 downwards.
CTTACAGTATTTATTTATTCTTCTTCCTTTCTTTTCTAATCACCCTTGAAGCGGCAATCCTCCCACCTCACCCCTTCCACATATAGCATCTCCAACTCTGAATAGTCAGCGAAAAGGAAAAACGAGCTTTCTGGGATGGGCTGACAAAAAACAGAAGCACCTTCCACATAAACATGCACACACACACACACACACACACACGCTCACATATACACATGTTATTGCATGAGTTTGGTTCCTGCCTATTAGAATGGAAAGACACAGTAATATAGAACCATCCATCCCATTCCTGAGACCTAGGACATTCTAGGCAAAACCCAGTGGTGGGATTTTTTTTCTTTTCTTTTTTCTTTTTTTTTTAAGCAGAATTCTTCATCTGTAGAACTGTCTAGTGAGAAATTTACAGGGAGAATTGACTCTTTGTCTCTACAAAGCCATGAAGGAAAGAGTTTAAGTGATAATTGTATGCACAGTTCAAAATATTTTAAATGAACTTGTTCTCACAAAGAAATAAGTTATGGAGTTAACTTCTGTGTGTGTGTGAATAATTAAACTATTGTCACCACTTTAAATTATCATCCATTGTTAGCTTACATCATTAAATCTTACCTCTTTGCTAAAGAATAATGAAAAAATGCACTTAATTAATAGTTATTGCAAGCTCCAGGCCATTGATAACGCCAGTCTCAGCCTGAATTTCACGAGTGTATTTTTGTTATTCCCTCTCTGTTGTTGTGCTAGGAAGAGAAGCCCTATGTTGCATCAGGTACGAAACTGATTCTCTTGCATCAAGACAGACTCTCCCTGAAAACTGAGTTCTTCCTGAACCATCCAATCACATCGAGCTTTTGTTTCTGTGCAAAGGGGGACACTGGGATCCAGGCTTGAGCCTTTGTTCTCCTTATGGAATTTATGAAACATCCTCAGCTGCTGTCATATAGAAGAAGCTCCTCCCTCAACCATCCCTTGTGTACAAAGTTTAAGCAATTTCTTTGATAATTTTGGGGGTTGAGGACTGGGTGGCTAGGTCAGAAGAAAGGGGATCAGCCCAGGTCTCTCTATTGATCCCTGGAAGAAGATGGCTCATGTTAATTTCCTTGTTGTTTCTATTAAGGAGGTGATAGATTTTTTTTTCTGGATATTGTTAAAGAAGCTTGCCAGGCCTGTAAAGAATGTACAGCATTCTTCAGATGAAATAAGGCCAATCAGTGGAATAATGAGGAAAGTAATATCTCCCTAGAGAGGCTGATGGGGTTTTCATCAAATCAGCCAACCTTTTCCCGTCACTTACACTGCCATGCACTCCAAGCAGGCCCCGTCTGCCTGCCTCCTCTCTTTTCTCCTCTTCGTCAAAACTTCCCTGTGGTTATTACTGATAATGGAATACTCAGGGACCCAGGAGTATGTGCACTGGATACCTCCTCTTTCTGAAGAATAACTATTAACTCTTATTTCCTTTATGACTCAAATGCCCCTTACATCCCAGAAAATCTTCAGAAGCCAAGAAGAATAGAAGAGTTGCAGCGATATGGAAGGTCTTCTCCTTGGTGGCCTCTGTTGCCTTGAACTGAAGCTGAGATGGGCAGGCTCCTGATGTCCAGCTTAGATTCTGAGGATGAGCAGGGACAAGATACAAGGGTCCATCTATGGAGGGACAGATCACACCATGGTGGCCCAAGGGGACTTCGGTGTTACAGGTGTGCCCAACGCCCATTCCTTGCTTCAGAACTACAAAAAGAGATACCTGGAAACCAAGTGGCTAAATAGCCCTTTTACCAAACAGCAGGGCCCAATGGGAGAGAGGATTGAAGAGCTAGCCTGAAATATGTGCTGCAAAAAATCTGATTGTGTCTGCCCCGTGCGCTGTGGGCCATCCTGCCTGTAGCGGGGCAGCCATCTCCCTTGCAAGGGACTCCACTGAGCTTCTTAAAGCTGTCTTCCCAGTGGGCAGGGTATCCCCAAAGGCCAAATGAAAAGGGCAGATGCACGTCATGCGATGTGGCCAGAAGACAGGTGGATGCACCAGGATATGGTACCCTGGTTGTCTTCTTGATGCACTGGTTGTCCATTGGTTGTGAACCTCATGAAGACTTTGCCTAATTGTGCTAGAAGATGAGCAGGCACCCAGAGGTGCCCATCCCCCTTGCAGGCCATCAGCGTCGCTTTGCCCACTGCAAGCTGAAAGAAGCAAGACAGAAAGAGCCCGGGACTGGCTCCCAGCACACGGGCCTCATGGGCTGACTTCAGAGCATGGAGGAGGCAGTCAGCAGATTCTCCTCTCAGCAACCCGGGCGTTTTCTCCACTGAGGCTGAAGGCCAGGGTCACAAAAGAAGGAAAAAAAAACCACACACATTTTGCATGCGAAAGTTTTCCAAATTAAACGAGATCCATTCACAGAAGTCCTCCCACCGTGCTCGGCGAATGATTCAAAGCCTCCACATGATTTCATCTGTGCAGACTCTAATCCACTTACTTAATGAAATACATAATTAACATATTATAATTGCAGTAAAGATGGTTTTGACAGAAATCATTTCCCGTATCTAATACTGTGGTAATTTAATCTGTTCCCCACTCCCTAACATGACCCTCTATGATTAAGTTTCATAAGAATTTTTTTGATTGATTGACTCATCTGACGGGCTGGGCCTTGCTGAAGCAGTGTCTGTCAGTTTCCGGGGCGGCATGTGAAGTCGCGGCAGATGGCTGCGGCAGCTCTGTGCACTGTCTCCCTGTGTGGTCTCCCCGTCTCCAGCGCTCTTTTTCTTCCCTTCCCCTTCTTCTAAATGCCCTGATAATCCACCCTCGACTCGCCTGAAATGCCAAAGCCGGTGTGTTTCTAGCTTCCGCTCCTCTGCGGTGGGGATGGTTATTAAAGGCAGGGAAGCCCAGACCTACTTGGGAGGGCGGGTGGGCAGGCAGTGGACGCCAGATGCCAGCCTTCCCTCGCACCTGGCTGTGCCCCTCCCGCCCCCACACGCGGAAGCCAGCCTGGCTGCCTGGGAGTTCCTCAGCCTTGTCCGCAGGCCTGCCTGAACCCAATGTGTTGGCCGAAGTAGATGGAAAAGGAGCTCCTCCTCCCTACACCTGCCACCCTGCCGGCTGTGGCTCTGATCTGTTTGGGGGTGGGGGTGCGTGGCAGACCTTGGAGTTGGGGCGTGCCTTGACAGGCAAAGATGCACACTCTACCGGGATAACTGAATTCTGAGCTCCCGGATTGCTCCTAGGGTGCTTGGATGGGGATTCTGGGACAGTCAGGAGTTCAGGGAGTGATGCTGAACTTTTGGTCCCAGGGAGAAGTGCTCTCAATAAATAAAATGTAAGGCGGCCCTGGGGGTGAGGAGAAGCCCCTTGCTCACTCTTCCAAGAGCAGGCAGGGCAGGGAGGGACCCTGCAAAGTGACTTAAAACGTTAGCTCCAGCCAGGCACCATGGCTTGTGCCTGTAATCCTAGCACTTTGGGAGATTGGGGAGGGAAGATTGCTTGAGGCCAGGAGTTCAAGACCAACCTGGGCAACATAAAAGAGACCTCCACCTCTACAAAAACAAACAAAATTAGCTGGGCGTGGTGGCACACAGCCATAGTCCTAGCTCCTCAGGAGGCTGCGGCAGAAGGATGGCTTGAGCTCAGGAGGTCAAGGCTGAAGTGAGCTACGATTGCACCACGGCACTCGTCTGGGCAATACAGTGAGACCTTGTATTTAAGAATAATAAATAAAAAATAATTCTTAAAAAGTTGTTAGAAAGTAGCTCAGTATGAAGGTCTACATCTGTTAATTTCTTAAAGCTTCCTCAAGATTGCTGTTGTGTATTAAGCACCCACTGTATACCAGCCACTTGGGACTGGGGACTGTGTGTTCTATTTAAGAGATCAGAAAATGATTGCCAGTGTATTGGTGGTAGAACCAATACCAGTGACCTTGATAGAGATAATGGGGCACTCTTTAAGGGGGGGGGCGCATTGAGATGAGCTTAGAGGAAGGGCTCTTTGAGAGGGAGGAGGCCTTCGAGGGGCCATCTGACCAAGGGGGAGAGGCCAGAGTAAAGGCTCAAGCAGACGAACTCACAAAGACTTCTTGTGCTGGGAAGGAGGACAGGCATGGGAGTCGGGGATGCCTGGGTTCATAAGTTGCTCTGGCCCCTCCTTGCAGATCACCCCATCACTCCAGCCTCCAGCAGGTTCACCCCAGTCCCTCTGATGTATCCATTTCATTTCCCCTGGACTGCAGTCTTTTATGGACTGCTTATATCTCTTTACTGGACAGCAGCTCCCCAGAATTCAGGGCTGGATGTCCCAGCATCCAGGAGATGTGCGCACAGTACTTGGAGGGCCTGCAGAATAGCACTTCCTCCTTCCCTTAAACCCCCACCCACCCACTGAGTGAAATGAGTGACCAGAGGAGGGACAGGGGCCCCAGATCTCCCTCTCATAGTCCCCCTTTCTATGCCGAGAGCCCAGGCATCAGTTCAGAAGCCACAGTGGCCTGGGCTCAAATTAAGCTTGGGGTGTTTCATGGGGCACCTGTCCCTTAGCTCTGAGGCTACCTCCAGGCTCCAGAGACCCCTACCCCAACCACTGAGCCCTGGCCATGTGCCCCCTTTTACAAGGCCCTAAGCACTTTGGTCTTTGTGAGCCTCTTCCTCCTCCGAAGAACAAAAACTCAAACTTGTACTTTACAACCACATGGATGTAATGACAAACCAGATCTTTGATTCTAAAAATTTATGTTTTTCTTCCTATTTTATTTATTTATTTATTTATCGGTAAAGATGAGGTCTCCCTATATTGCCCAGGCTGATCTTGAGCTCCTGGCCTTAAGCAATCCTCCTGCCTTGGCCTCTCAGAATGCTGAGATTACAGGCCACTGGGCCTGGCCTCTTCCCGTTTTAATTGGATGAAAACATTTTTTTTATTCAATGCCCTGAAAGCACCATGGGTTCTAGGTGCTGTGCCTACTGGAGGCGTCCAATCTGCCACTCCCCAGGCCCTGTCCTGAGGTTGGAGTAAGCACTGGGCCTGCTGCTGTGCTCTCACTGGCCCCACGCTGGTCCCACACTGGCCCCACGCTGGCCAGGGTATGCGGGTGCTGAGAACCAAGGGCCACATGGGTGCTGTGTGGGTTGGGACACCCAGGAATCCTGCCATCCACCTACCATTTGTGCCTCATTGACCCTCAGGCCCTGGAGCTCCCCTTGGTTGGTTGCTGGGGATTCTGGGAGAATCGAGAGTTTAGGGAGTGAGGCTGAAGTTCCAGTCCCTGGGAAAAGTGCCTGCCAGAAGTAAAATGTAAGATGCAGACAGGCAGAAACAGCCCGGCCACACCAGCCCCCTACAGCTTCTTCCCCAGGGCAGGGTCCTCATGTAGAGAGAAAAGGACATCCCGAATAAGTTTTAGGGCAAGGGTGGGAGTGATTGAGAATGTCTAGGGCCACACAAGCATGATGGCTCCCGAGGTCCCCGGCCCCAGTTCTCTCAGCAAACCATGCAATCCCAGAAATTGCCTGGTGGCGCCTCTCCTCTTCTACAAGTGCACGCCCTGGCAGCATCTTCCTTCCAGCCCAGGGTGCCCAGCCCTTCTCAGGGTTCCATGCGGCAAGAGCTAGGAGGGCCCTCAAGGAGCATCTTTTATATTCATTGTGATCCGCCTGGTGCCCTCATGGGACACCAGTCACCCAGCGAACACTCTGCTTGAGTGATTCACTCCAGGCCGTGGGCTTCCTCCAAGGAAACCGTGTGCATCTCTCCAGGTGGGCGTGTCACCATCTTCATCACGAAGTAGTGAGTCCTGTAAGGACAGGAACAGAAGCTGAGACATCCTTATTTCTCTGAATCATAAAACAGAGCCCAGGGGCCACAGTGCCCATAAAGCAGAGTGCTAGGTCCAGGAGTACAAAAGGAAAAGCAGCTTGTACCTGCCCAGTGGTAAAGACTTTCCTCTCTGCAGCCAAAGTGCTCTGAGCCCACACAAGCTATGGAGTCCTTATGTGACTGGAGCTGTCCAGAAGAGGCCAGGTCTGTCTGAACAGGGGCAGCTTGGACATCAGACAGGGGCAAGGATGGGGTCGTGGCCAGGGAAAGGCAGACTGCAAAAAAGAAATCACAGAGCATGCATGTGCCTACCTGCTGTCCCCTGCGTTTGAGCCACAGAGCCCAGGTCCCCTTGCAGCCGGCTTGGCGTGCAGGCCGGGGGAGGGGAGGCTCCGTGTGAGTGGCAAGTGTACATGAACAACACCACGTCAACTGCCAATATGTTATGAGGCCTTAGTAACAATCCGGAGTCTCCGGGGAGCGCTGCTGCAGTTCAAGTGCGCACCAGACAGAGAGAAAACAATTTCTGGTGCCAATAATGCAGCACAGATGAAAAATGTTTTAATATTTGAAGCTGCTTTATGGCAGAAGCGATGACAGTGATGGACTCAATGTCAGCTTTTTTTCCTTAAATGTCATCTTTCGTCTATGAGTTTTCCCTGCTCCGGAGGCATGCAAGCCTAATGCTGGCTCGTTGCAGCCATTGATCATTGATTTTGTTCTAAATGGAAAGCTTGCCAGAAGACTAGAAATTCTGGAATTTATTAGGATTTCTTTAAGAGGCACTTTAGCTCAACAGTTCTCATTACTGTCTTTACAATGTTACTTATTTTTCTTTTTATGTCATATGATTTGTAAAGGGTTGGTACTCAGAGAACAATATACGATTAAACCATTGTGCATGCTGGAGCTGCCGGCTTAGTAAAAAGGATTCTCGTGGGGCTAAATACATATTTGACGAGGAAACGGCAACACGGGGCTATTTTACCAGCAAAATCTGTATTTTGAAATTCACTGATAGGGTTTGGGCTAAATGGTGTTTCAATGGAGGTTTTGATTAAACAGAGTCACTTACAAATTCATACCTCTTAATTCCACATGGAAAGGGCTAAACATTTTTATATTCTGACACCGGGTGCATAAACATCCTGGGGTGGGTACCCCGTGTGGTAGCGTGATGGAGAAGGGTCCCACCCAGTTTCCTTCTGGCTTTGGGTGGCTCAGGCAGGGTCTAAAAGCTCGTCACTCTATTTATTTATGGGACGTCACCTTGTGAACACCAAAGGAAAGAGGTGTGGTGCTTTATTATGTATTAACATTTAACATACACATATGCCCCTGTCTAGGCAATCCTTCATTTGGCTGAAAAGAACCCATTTGCATCAGACAGTTGGCTAAATGTTTTTCTTCTCTGACGTGTTTCCATTGGCACAAGACTAGTTCAAACAGGTATGTTAGCTCTTGGCCGGGCTATCTGACATCCAGGCTTTATTACGGAGCAGAGTGCCCGGGGAATGTGAATTATAGTTAGTATCAGCCTCGGCCTCTTAAACACATCACTCAGTCTAGTTGATTATGGAATTTTCTCTGAAGCCGGGGCATCAGGATCCCTCTCCCAAGTGGGGTTGCAGAAGGTCAGCGACCTATCGTACCTCCTGTGACCAAAGAGAAATCCAAGGGAAAGGGAATGGTCCAAAGAGGAGGTGCAGAGAGGCAGAGGTCCAGCCTCCCTGGGCCACATCCAGGGTGGGATTTACAGCCGCTGAATGGAAGAAAACATACTCTGACCAGTCCTCTACACAGGAAAACCGTACAGCAACTGAAAGGGATGTAAAAACTTTCTGGAAAACGAAATGAACAGCAGCAAAGCTAGGCCAGAATTTGCAAATTGCATATTTGGGTGCAGCATGTTCTCGCATAGCCAGAATGAGACAAATAAAGTGTGAGGTTATGATCTTTAAAGGTCTGGCCTCACACACTCACTGCACCATGGCAGGCCTTATGCAGATGGACCATGAGCAGAGGAGCTGCTTGCAAATACTGCATGGCAAGCCCAGTGCTGTGGGGTGAAGAAAACTCCCTGCTCTTGACCTAGCAACCATGACTACAGTGACAACTACTATGAGTATTACCACAATACTACTATATTACAATCACAGCTGCTACAATTGCCATATAACAGGTAACTGTGGTTATCTCTTGCCCTAGACCACCAAAACACCCTTCTACACTACTACTCTGCTTCTCCCCTCCTCTCATGCCATTGTCCACCCAGCAGCCAGAATTCACCATTTGAAACATAAGACATCATGGATAGCTCAAAATTCACGTGACTTCCCATTTCACTTCTAGTAAAAGCCAGCAGCAATTTTTATGACCTCACAGCATCATACGATCTCCACCTCTTCCTTTTCTGACCTCATCTCCTACTACTCTCCCCGGACCGCACAGGCCTTGCATGTCTCCTTCTCCAGGATCTTTGCAGTATTTCTTGGCTCCTCTGTGCACCAGTCTCCCCCACAGGGTCTTGTTGCTCCTGCCCTGGCTTCTGGGCTCTGCTTACATGCTACCTCTGCAGAGTTTTTCCCTGACCACCCACCTGAATCACAGGGGTCCTCATAGGCAGGTGATCTGTCCTCTTACTGTGTCCCAGGTTGAGTTCTTCAGAAGGAAGCAGATGCCGAGATGGAGTTTTGGTTGCGAGATGTTTCAGAGGGATCAACCCCTGTGTAGGGAAGAGGGTAGAAATACTGTGCAGAGGAAGAAATGCAACTGACGTGGGTGGCTTGGGAGTGAGAATCACTCATCAGCTTATCCCGCTGTGAGCCAAAACGGCCAGGCGTTTACAGGCACCTTACTTAGTTCTCAGATGGAGGCTGCCCCAGGAAGGGTGAGACCCTTGTCAAGGCAGCTCTCCTCTGCAGCTGACCACCTTCCCTGCAGTTGGGCAGCGAGTCCCTCCTTGCTGAAGATGGGTCTCCATCTCTACAATGCCCTATTGACTTTTCCTTACTGTACTTACTATTATTTGAAATAACATGTGCATTTATTTGTGTGATTGCCGTCTCTCTCCAGGAAGGCAGCGTGTTGTCTGTCCTTTTCCTGCTGCAACCCCCGAGGTTGGTAAGAGGGTAGCGTGAAGCAGTTGCTTAGGAGCCACTTGTGGAATAAGGTAATCTTATTCAACATCTTCATACCCTCCCAACGACCTTTATGAGGTCGGCATTATTATCCACATTTCACAGATGAGAAATTGGAAGTTTTTAAAGAAGCAATCAGACCGGTTTAAAATCTGACAACTGGAGAAGACAGAGCTCAGATCCTGGGCTTGACAGCTCTTGATGTGAGTTCTTAACCCCTACACCTCGATACCTGTGGAGTCCCCAAACGTTGGCAACCCAGGGGATGAGAAGAGGATGCTGGAGCACTGTTGCGTGGGCTGAGCCCTGTGGCAGGATACTGAGCATGCCCAGAGCTGTATAGTCCAGAGCAGGACAGAAGGTGGCATTTATGGTTGCTTTGCAGGGGGTGGCAGTCACTCTGAGGCTCAGGTAGGCCTGCTCCATTTCAGACCCGAGAAGGAAGCTCTGGGAAACCCCGCTTTCTTCTTTATCCAACCTCCTAAGTGAAGGCTGCTTTCTGGGGTCATGATTCATCCTGCCATGATGGGTCCATTGGATCCACAAGAAATAGAGAAATGAATGGACGTTCCCACACTAGATTCTCCTACGCTACCAGGCCTGGCTCAGTTCAATACACTTCAACGAGATCCATTTAGTACATCCATTCTTTCCCTACATTTCGCCCAGATTTTCCTCCGGGGAATTCAGGCTCCCTTTATCTAAAGGTCTTGGCAAGGCTGATAAAGAGAAGAAATGTTATCCGAGCAATACCGACTTCTCTGAATTTGAGTCCCGATCAGCAGGCAGCGGAGTTGGAATCCATCAATCCCAGGTTGCGACTGGAGTCAGAGCCCAATGCAGCCCGCCATGGCTCTGCTTTCAGATCCTTCCCCGACTGGTTCTTTTTCTTCTTTTGTTTTTGCTTTATATTTTCTGACTTACTCCATCTTCTTCTAAAAAATCCCCGTGATGATGCCAGCCCGAGTTGCTTTCTGCAACTTGCAAATAATGAACCCCAAGCAATACACATGCCCAGCTGGACCTGGAAAAGGGTCAGGGTTAGACAGGAAAGGAAATGTTTCCTGACCTCCTGGGATTTGGGCACATCCCCCTGAAACCTACTTAATTCATGTGTTTAATTCTTCCCTACATCTTTCATGAAATTTCTCTGATAGTTTGCCACAGAAATATAATGAAAGCACAAAACATAAAAATAGAAGAACAAAAGAGAAAATGAAGGGTAAAATAATTTCTGTGACCTAGCTCAGTTTTGGTTTTGAGGTTCCTGATAGTGAGAAGATAAAGGAAAATGTGATCAACATAACTTCCTCATCTTTGGAAAGGAGGTGGGAGTTTCCTTGTGGGGAAATCGAGTCACTCATGTTAGGAAGTTGAGGGACTCATGGGGAAATCGAGTCACTCATGTTAGGAAGTTGAGGGACTCACGCTGAGCCATTTAGATTTGAATACTGGCTCTGATGATACACACCATACATGCTCTTGGGAACAGCTGCAAACTGGTGGTTCATAGCTCAGATTTAACCCAAAGATGGACTTTCTTTTATATAGACAGTGTTTTACAAGTTGAAATTAATTTACATCAAAATGGGAGAGTTCTTGTAAAGTCTGGACCTCCTATACCGTTGACCCTCATAGTCCCGGTAGGATTATTACAGGTCTGTTTTCCTTATTTATGTCATGCACATTTACAACATTTATGTGAGTCACCAAACCCCAACAGGGAAGATGAGAAAGGAAGAAGCCAGCAGGACTCCCAAGAGTTGGGGATGTGGGGATTGGATCCGACCATGGAAAAGGGCTTGGATTGGGCTGGAGAAGGAAAGAGAAGCTCCAGGCAGAGGAGATCGAGTGAGCAAAGGTGCAGAAACTAGCACAGGCATGGCCTGGGGGATTCCTGGTACACTCTGAATCCCTGGGGCATTTGGAAGTCTGGTTGGTGCCAGGCAGATGGCCAGGGCTCACACATCCATCACCAAGGCTTGGCGTCAGTGCTGCCAGGCTTGAGTGGTGGTAGCAGCTGTGGCCTCCAGTCAGTAGAAACTGATCTTGGAGTTTCCTGAGATCTCCCCCAGGCTGAGCTGCCTGACTTTTGAGGAAACTAGGGGAACCACAACAATGTGAGGCTGGCAACCTGGGTGGAGGCTGGGAGGGGAAGACAGTGTAAATGGTTTGTAGTCAAATGGTTTCCAAACTCATCTCCATTGCTTAGAGAACAGCTGTGAGTTCCAACCCTTAGCCTCTCAGAACCTCAGTTTCCTCACTTGGGAAAAAGAAATAATGGCACTTCCCTCATGTGGTTATTGGGAGAATTAAAGAAGTGCTTAGGGCAGAGCCCGAGATTTATTCAGCACTCAGGAAGCACTAGTGAGAATGAAGTGGCAGTTGCCTTCAGACATCAGTCCAGGGCAGCTTCCTGAGACCAGTAGCAAGCACAGGCTTATAGCAGCTAAAAAAGGCCAGGATTTCCTGCACAGAAAAGACTGAAGTCGGAGAAGAAAGTGCCTCTAATGGAGGTAAGAAGGCAGAAAACGTCGTTGGCTGGGAGGTTGCTTCTTTCTGATTCCCATCCTGGTTTTCCTAGCCCTCCTCTCAGTAGGCTGGCTACATATGATTAATCATTTCCTCCCTTTTGATACGTAGACCTTCAAACGCTCCAGCAGGGAGCCTGTGTTTGCTGCTAGGAAGCCAATCACCCTTGAGACCCCAGCCCCTCCAGAAGAGGTCCCTACAGTTACAGGAGTTCTCTGCTGCAGGGCTCTGCCTAAGGCGAGCTCTGGGACTGGAGGCTGCAGGGCCTCAGAGTGGGAACATCCATTCCTTTACCCCTTCCCTGTCCAACACCTACCGGACACCTATTCTGTGTGCCAGGCCTGCAGCAGACTGCAGGCACAAATGATGCCATCTGTGCTCTTCAAAGCTTAAAGAGCTTTTGGAGTCCTCGTCCACCTCAGTCATCACAATGAGGAGACCTTCTTCGAGTCCTCACTACAAAATGCACCTAATTCAAGACTAATGTGTTCATAGTGATAAAATTTTTGCTGTTCACATATTTCCAAACTCCACATAAAAGCAAGGCTTTATTAATATTTTTATTTCAGTATTTTATATTTCCATAACTCAAGTTTTCATTAAGTGCTACCATGGTGTCGTTGTCATGACAGCTCCCTATATTAGTCTTTTAGCTTCTGGAAGGCTGAAACTCTGCATAAGAGAACTAACTCAACAGAGGGATGACAAAAATGGGTAACACGGTTGGAATCAGCTCATGACTTATGTACATTGTAATGTGGATTAGACATTAAAAATAGCAACGTGGCCTTGGGTTGCGCCTTCCAACCAGAAATATGACAACGCCTCCATCACTGCCTCTCTGCCTCAGTTTCTTTACTTTAAAATGAGGTCTCTAAGATATCTTTTCATTCTGACATCTTGGAGTCTACGGGAAGGTTAGGAGCCCTGTTCCTGAGTTGGGGGCTGGGGAGAGCAGGGAGTATAGGTCCTGGCTGAGGGCCAGATGTGCATGAATACCCAGGGCTCTGAAGGGAGGGGAATATACCAGAAGGAGAGGTTGCTGGGCAAGACTAAAGCAGGATATCGGGTGATTGGTCTTAGACTTGTGAGGGAGGGAAGTAGATGAAAAATTGTCTGTGAAAGTGCAATTATGCAGAAAGGCAGAAAAAGGCCAGACAGAGTGGAAACCATGTTGGAACGGTAAGGAGTGTGATATTTTGCACTTTAACAAATGCATCCTGGGCCCCTTGGTGTCTATGTTTGGAGATGTTCCTGAACTCATAGTAAGGAGCACGCCCCCCTGCCCCCATTGACTGGCTTCTGGAACATGTGGGGGTGTGTCTGTGGGAAGATAGTAGGGCTGGCCTGGTCTCCTACAGCAGTCAGAGGGCCAGGTGTTAGCAGGGGACCTTCTGCAACGGCTCCTTATCCTGCATGAGAAGCCAATGCAGCAGGAGTCAGGACCACACGCTAACAGGCAAGGTGGTGGGAAAGTGGGAATAGCCCCGCCCTAGGGAAACAGAAATCCACAAGAGTTCTGAATCACTTCCCTTCAAGGTGAATTCAGAAAGATCTGGTGACAGGCGAGACCCGACCAAGGTAAGTGTTTCTCAGAGATGTTCCTAAGTGTCTTCGATGAGGGAAGAGATGAACCAAAGGCTACATTCCGTGGACCCCAGTGAACAACCCAATCCATGTGGGCAGGGAGAGGCTTCCCTGTAATTAACAACCATTCCTTATCTATTAACCAATCCTATTTGCTAACTGGATTGCTTGTGAAGGCCTCTTGTTTTAATTAGTGTGTCTCAGATGAAGAGTAAACAAACATTCTAACAAACTATTATGACATAAAGTTGATTTTTCAGTTACTCAACTGCTATGCCGTGGATATGGTGAATTTAGAATTAAATGCCTCTCTCAGAGGCTTTAATGATCTTAGTCAAGAATGTTTTGATTAAATTAAAGCTATTGAGAATGTGTTTTTTGAAAAGAGTGTGAACAAAACATCCAGGAGTGAGTCAGGTCCCGGGCCCTAGGCTCCTCAGTGTTCCAAGGCAGGTCTGGGAAGGGAGAGAGTGGGACCCTCTGTGTGGGGCAGAGGTGGGATGGCTTATGGCAAAGATGTCACACCTGCCATTAATAATCTCTGAGTGGGGCCAGCACAGTGGCTAATGCCTGTAATCTTCGTGCTTTGGGAGTCTGAGGTGGGCAAATTACTTAAGTCCAGGAGTTTGATGCTACAGTGCCATGACTGCACCACTGCACTCTAGCCTGAGACAGAGTGAGACCCTGTTTGAAAAAAAAAAGAAAAAAGAAAAAAATGTCAGAGTGTTGAGGTCTCAGAAGTCTCCGTTAGGGTGCCCTAGAAGCAGAGTGTCTAGAACGCTGGTTCCTTGATTGATCAAGGGGATGCTCGCAGGGAGAATGTGAGGTTGTTCAGGAAGCGGAGGAGGGCCGGGAAAGAAGTCAGGCCAAGCTGTGGACCTAGCTGGAGTCTGGCCTCAGCTGATTCCACAGGGAGTTCTGGTACCTGAATGACACCACAGAGCTATCCTTCCTTAAGGCAAGAGGTCTGACCATTGCCACTCTCCACTAGTTAGTCATTGGATGGGGACCCCTCCTTAGGGAGGGCATAGCATCCCAGCATTTCTAAGTAAGGAGGAGGGCAGTCCTCCAGAGGAGGGTGCAGGTGTGAGATTTTAGCAGCCCACCCTCATGGGTGCACACACTAGCTGGCAAGGGAGTCTGGGTGTGTCCCAGAGTATCTACAGTGGTTGGCCACACCTGGAGACAAAGTCCTTTGGTGAACACCCTTTGCAGTTACACACAATTTTATCTTTCCCAGAGAACTGCTGTCATGGTCTTCTCCCAAAAGAACTGTCTACAGGTGGGACCCTGAGGTCCAGAGAGCTTAAGCAGTGTTCTGAGGCCACTGAACAGAGCAGAGCAAGGTGGGCCTTGTGCCAGTGGCTGTGTCTGTACCCATCAGGCCAGTCATGCTGCCTCCACCAGAGCAGCCACTCAGCAGATGTGACTGGGCCCTGAGGCTGTTCAGGCTGGAGGATGAGCCTGCTCGAGTCAGGGGGAGTTTGGTGGCCTAAGGGAGTCCGGAACTGTGAGTTTATGGTCATCCTTCTGATGGTGGAAAAAGCTGCAGGTTTGGAGCATGAACAATTTGACCCATTTATCTCCCAAAGATCTCTTTTTTGAAAGGAAAAAAAAAAAGCTGAGTAAAGTGAGTTAAGTGTTATCCATCACAGCTTCTATACTGGTCAGGGCTCTTTGGAGAAACAGAAGGAATGGTATTCATAGATAGATAGACAGGTAAATAGAAATAAATAAAGACAGTTGATAGATAGATAGATAGATAGACAGACAGACAGACAGACAGATTAAGAGGGGATTTATTATGGGAATCAGCTCATATGATTCTGGAGGCCGAGAAGTCCCACCACCTGCTGTCTGCAAGCTGGAGGTCCCAGAAAGCCAATGTAATTCAGTCCAAGTCCAAAGGCCTGAGAACCAGGAGAGCTGATACTGTAAGTCCTGAAACCAGAAGGCCTGAGAACCAGGAGCTCTGATGTACAAGCACCAGGAGAAGCTTGTACATCAGATGTGCAAAGCAGGAGAAGACGATGGATGTCCCAGCTGGAGAAGGAAGAGAATCCACCCGTCCTCCACCTTTTTGTTCTATTCTGACCCTCAATGGATTGGATGGTGACAGCTCACATTGGTCAGTTCAAATCTACTTAACTTAGCCGATTGATTCAAATGCCAGTCTCTTTAGAAACACCCTCACAGACACACCCAGACATAATATGTTATCAGCTATGTGGACATCACTTAGCCCAATCAAGTTGATACGCATCACTGTGTACCTTCTGTGCTGAAGTCCTGATGGGAACACACTCCACCTGACCTCAAAGCCTTCCTACAAGCTGCTCCCTCCTTCAGGAAAGGGCTTCCTCCTTCTCTTTCTTTCTCACCTCCTCCGCTCTTCCCCAGCTTTTCACACAGTAAACACTTTTCAGTTCTATTCAAATATTGCCTGACTTTCCTTGGACATCACCTGAGGTCTATGCAGCATCCATTGCTAAATGTTCACCTTGATCCAGACCTTGTTTTCTTCCCAGCAGTTAGCATTCTTTACCAGGAAATTGATTGTTTTTCCCATAAGACTTTTTTTCTTTTTTAGAGTCAGGATCTTGCTCTGTTGCTTAGGCTTGAGTGTGGTGGTGCAATCCAAGCTCACTGCAGCCTTATCTCCTGAGCTCAAGCAATCATCCTGCCTCAGCCTCCTGAGTAGCTGTAACTACAGGCAGACCACCATGTCTGGCTTGGACTTTTTAAAAATGCAAATTTATTAAGTTATAATTGGCTTACAATAACTATACATATTTAAGATATATGATTTGATTAGTTTTGACATATGCATACCGTGAAACCACCACAATCAATAAATAAACATATCGTTACCTCCAGAAGTTGCCTCATGCCCCTTTATAATCCCTCCCTCCCAGTACTTCCCAATCCCTCATCCCCAGGCAACCAATGATCCTATCACTAGATTAGTGTGAATTTTCTAGAATTTTATATAAACAGAATATACAGTATGCCCTTCCTTTGGTATAGCTTCTTTCATTCAGCATAATTATTTTAAGAGCCATTCATGTCGCGTATTTAAATAGTTCATTCTTCATTTCTGAGTAGCATTCCATTGTACAGATTTACTACAATTTGTTTATTCATTCATCTGTTGGTGGACATTTGGATTGCTTCCAATATAAGGCTGTTATAGATGAAGCTGCCATGTACATTCATGTATACGTCTTTGCGTGGACTTATATTTCCTCTTGGCTGATAATGCCTACAGATGGAACAGCTGGATCATATGGCAGAGCTATGATTGATTTCTTAAGAAACTGCTAAGCTGTTTTGCAAAGTGGGTGAATATTTTACATTTCTACCATGAGTGTATGAGAGTTCTGGTTCCTCCACAGTTTGGGTATGTTCAGTCTGTTTATTTTAGTCATTCTGATAGGTGTGTAGTAGTATCTCCTGGCTTTGCTGTGCCTTTCTCTAATGACTAATGATGTTGAGCATCTTTTCATGTGCCTATTGGCCATCTATGTGTCCTCTCTGGTGAAATGTCTGTTCAAATATTTCGTCTATTTTTAATGGGTTGCTTTTTTTATTGTAAAGTTTTGAAAATTGTTTATACATTTTGAATACAAGTCTTTTATCAGATACATGTCTTGCAGAAATTTTCTATTAACCTGTGGCTTGTCTTTTCGTTCTCTTAACAGTGCATGTTTTGAAAAACAAAAATTTCTAAGAGCTGTAAGTCATCAGTTTGTTCTTCTATAGATTGTGCTTTGCTGTTGTATGTAAGACCTTTTGGCTTAATCTAAGATGACAAAGATTTTCTTCTATGTGCTTTGGAAATGTTATAGTTTTGCATTTTACATTAATTTGGCATGTGATATGAGGTATGGATGCAAATGTATTTTTTTGGTATATGAATATACAATTGTATACAGTTGAATACAAATGAATTGTTCCAACTCAATTTGTTGAAAAAACTATTCTTCCTTCAGTGCATTGCTTTTGGTGCTTTGTAAAAGTTAGTTGTCTATATGTGCATAGCTTTATTTCTGAACTCTCTATTCTGCTCCGTTCATCTATTTGTTTACCTTTATGACAATATCATGTTGTTTGGATGACTGTAGCTTTATAATCATTATTAAAATCAGGTAAGATCCACTTTCCAGCTTTCATTTCTTTTTTGGAGTTGTTTAGGCTATTCCAGGTCTTTCGCATTTCTAAAAGAATTTCAGAATCAGCTTTCAATTTCTACACATAGCTTGCTAAGATTTTGATTGAGATATCATTAAATCAATTTGGGAGAATTTACATCTTAATAACATTGAGTTTTTCAACCCGTGAACAAGGTCTGTATATTTCCATTTATTCAGGGCTCCTTTCACGTATCTCACAATATTTTGTCGTTGTCGGTGTGCAAGTTTTTCACATCTTTTGTCAGATTTACTCCTAAGTATTTTATGTTTTTGATGCTATTGTGGAAGATATGTTTAAAATAATAAGTTTTTATTGTTCATTGCTAATATATAGAAATGCAATTCTTTTTTTATATCACTTTTGTGTTCTGCAACCTTGCAAAACTTACCTATTAGTTCTATTAGCTTTTTGTTGATTTCATCAGATTTACTATATCAGTGATCTTATCATCTGTTGAATAAAGACAGTTCTACTTCTTTCTTTCCAACCTGGATGCCCACCTGATTTTAGACTCCATGAGTGCATCATACACAGCTCCCCATGCTGTCCTGGAACTTGGCAGGGGCTTGCTACCTGGTGGGCTCATATATGCTGATAGCAGAGACAGGAAGCACACTCTTTTCTCACTCCTCCCAGGCAAGTTTTGATAACTTAAATGTATCTACCTGACACCAAAACAAGCAGTTGTGAAGTGAAAATTTCAGAAAATAAGCATGATCATTTGGCATGATAAAAACAAACATCCATTTAGCTCTCTGTCATTGGAACCAATTTAATTATCTATCTATCATCTATCCATCTAGCTCTTTGGTTCAGAATGCAGTAAAAACAGGACATGTGTGTAAATGCATTGCCTCAGCCCAGAGATGTATCTTAAAAATGCACTCTGGTCTTAAAAATGCACTCATGCTTGAGTTTCCAAGTTTCATTCCCACTTCTCTTGTGGCCTATTCTCATTCTGTAGACCAAGGAAGCATTTTTGTTCTCAAGGTCAGGGAGTCATTCAAGGCATATTTGAGGAGCACTTACTATGTGCCAGTCCATTTTGTTCACTGTGGTTTCTCAGGACCTGACATAAATGTGCTGCTCTCAGGGAGTTCACTTCCTTGTGGGGGAGACGGAGGGATAATAACAAATCTATATACAGTCCATATTCCTCTGTGTATGCATATCCACATTTGCACCTTCATCTAATGAGGGGTAATGACAGGGCCTAGGAAAAGAGCATCACATGTGAGCATTCACTAGGTTGCTCAGGCTAAAAGCTTTGGTCATCCTTGATTCTTCTTTTTCCCCTAAGCCCACATCAAGGATCATTTGCTAAGATGGGGAAGACTGAGGAAAGATCAGGTTTTGAGAGAAGAAAACAAGAGTTAGGTTTTATATATGGCAAGTCTCAGATGGCTAAGAGATGTCCAAAGAGGTACTTGGTCATCAGGATCTGGTATTTAGAAGAGGGCTTGAAGCTGGGCAGGAAACTTGGAAGTACCCAGTACATGAACACTATGGAGTGATATGAGGTGACTTAGAGTATGCATATAGAAGGAGAAAAGATGAGAGTGCCCTGTGGCCCTGTAGCATTAAGAAGTTGGGAAGAGGCTAGGTGCAGTGGTCCATACTATAATCCGAGGACTTTGGGAGGCTGAGGCAGGAGGATCACTTGAGGCCAGAAGCTTGAGACCAACCTGGGCAACATAGCAAGACCCCATCTGCACTAAAATAAAAATTAAAAAAACAGCCAAACATGGTTATATGTTCCTATAGTCCCAGCTACTCAGAAGGATGAGGCAAGATGATTGCTTGAGCCCAGGAGTTCGAGGCTGCAGTGAGCCATGATCACACCACTGCACTTCAGCCTGGGTGACAGAGACCCTGTCTCTTAAAAAAAATAAATTAAATTAAAACAAAAATAAAAGGATGGTAGGAGAAAAAGGAAGAAGCAGCAAAGGAAGTTCAGGATTGACCAGTGGTGTAGGAGGCTAGGTCTGTCCTCTAAGCCACATGAGAACGAGCTTTAAGAAGGAGGGCATCATCAATTCTTTCAAATACTGTTGAGTGACTGAATAAGATACAGGCAGAGAAGTGATCATTAGATTTGGCAATATGGCAGTCATTGGGAACCCTGATGAAAGTAGGTTGGGGGTGTAGGTGGGATGAAATTTTGTCTGGAACCTAAGGATTGGCGAAGTCTTGGAAAGTTTAAAAGCTGTGGATCACACAGCACAAATACTTCACAGTTCCATACTGGAAAATGGGTGCTGTCGGCTTGGAACCTGATGGAATATAATCAACTAACTCATAACAGTTAATGATCTACCCTCCTTATGAGTGGTTCTATTTCAATGAGGTTATTTCACCTTCCCACAGCTTTTCCAAGAAAAACTAAGCACAGTAAACACCATTTACATTATTTTCTTACACAAGGAGAGAAGGATGAAAATAAAAGCTAACATTTCAGTGTACTTTTACTTAACTGTTAACTTATTTAATCCTCTTAACTCCCAGGAGGTAAACTCTTATCGCCCCATCTTGCAGGCTTGGAAGCTGAAGCTCAAAGACATTATGTGGCTTGCAGGCTAAGACTGGAATTCCAATATCTACCCATGGTGTCAGATCCTAAATCAAGTGGCGACTCTGCCAGGGAGGGAAAACATGAAGAGAAATGTCACTCGGCAGTACAACTTGCATTCCTGGATGCCTATATAATTCTGCTCCAAGAAGACCTGGATAGATCTTCTTTAAAAAATCAGCTGGGCGAAGTGGCTCACACTTGTAATCCCAGCACTTTGGGAGGCTAAGGCAGGTGGATCACCTGAGGTCAAGAGTTTGAGACCAGCCTGGCCAACATGGGGAAACCCCCATCTCTACTAAATATATATATATAACATATATAAATTTATATTTAAATATATATTTGTTTATAATATATATTATATATCATATATAATATTATATATAACATATATTATATAATATAATATATAATATATATTATATATAACATATATTATATATAATATATTATATATAACATATATTATATATAATATATTATATATAACATATATTATATATAATATAATATATATTATATAATATATCATATATAACATATGTTATATATTATATAATATTATATATTATATATAATATATATTATTGTAATATATATAATATATTACAATTATATATATAATATATATTATATAATATATAATATATAATATTATATAATATTATATATGTTATACATATAATATATATTATATACATGTATATATATTATACATATAATATACATATTATATACATGTATATATTATACATATAATATACATATATGTATAACATATTATATATATGTTATACATATAATATTATATATGTATATATAGCCTGTGTGGTGGCATGTGCCTGTAGTCCCAGCTACTCAGGAGGCTGAGGCAAGAGAATCGCTTGAACCCAGGAGGTGGAGGTTGTGATGAGCCAAAATTACACCACTGCACTCCATCCTGGGCGACAGAGTGAGCCTTTGTCTCAAAAAAATAAAAATAATAATAATGGCAAATTCACATTTTCTGTGTTTATTTATGCTTTGGGCTTAAAAGGATCAGTGGCCTAATTTAACATTTGATTTTTGTTTTTACATAGCAAAGACTTATTGCAGGAATACTGTATGTTTGGCTCAAAGCTAGGTCCTGGAAACAATCTGAAAAAAATCCTCTACATCCTGAGATGTCTGCTGTCTAAATCTTGGGTAACTATGTAAATTATTTCAAGGGAAGTGCTTTTCATTGTTGGTGATACGGGGTCTCAAAGCTAGATACCAAACTGTGAAGGTCACATCTCCAGAGACTTTCAGCACTAGTCAGCAAACTTTTCCTGTAAAGAGCCAAATAGTAAATATTTTAGACTTTGTGGGCCATACAGTCTCCATCACAACTGCTCAACTCTGCTGTTTGGAGCCATAAATACATAAACAAATGAGCATGGCTGTGTTCCAATAAAACTTTATGTATGGGCACTGACATGTGAATTTAATGTAATTTTTACATGCTATAAAATATTGAACTTCTTTTTTTTCCTCTCAACCATCGTAAAATGTAAAAAAAACATTCTTAGCTCATAGGCCATCTCAAAACAGGTGGCAGATCTGATTTGGCCCGTGGGCTGTGTTTTCTGACCCTGTTTTCTAGGCTAACAATTATCCAGGGCTGGGCTTAGAAATGTAGACCGATGGTGGTAGAAACTGTGACCCAGCGAGTCAGGAAGGCATAAGCAGTAGTGAATGGACCTCCTTGTCCAGAGAGGATGGCTCTCAATTGTGACTTAGGGTTGTCAGCTTTGCTATAAGTTTCAGTGGGTACAGATGATCTCATTTCATATTTAATATTGGAGCAAATCCAGGTTCCTTTTAGCTTGTACATTCTCCAATTCCATAACCATTAGGATTCTTTCATATGCAAGTGACAAAAACTTAATGTCAATTGACTCAAGGGAAGAAAAGGAAATGTATCAGCTGACATAAGTGGAAAGTACAACGGCATGCATGGCTTCTGGTATGGCTGGAGGTCAATACTAAAGCAAAATTAACAGAGATCAGTCTCCCACTTTCTTCGTCTCTTGGTTCTGATCTCTGCCTTGGTTTCATGGCCAGCTCTGGGCTTACCCTGTCCTCACAGTTAGCACTCATACTGGACAGAGGGTGGCTATGGTTTGAATGTGTTCCCTCCAAAATTCTGATGTTTCCATTGTGATAGTGTTAAGAAGTGGGGTCTTCATGAGGTGATTAGGCCATGAGGGCTCCTCCCTCACAAATAGATTAGGGCCTTTATCCAAAGGGCTTGCAGAGTGGGTTCACTCTTCCGCTCTTCTGCCATGTGAGGATGCAGTAAGATGACCCTCAGCAGATGTTGGTGCCTTGATCTTGGACTTCCCAGTCTCCAGAACTGTAAGAAATAAATTTCTGTTCTTTATAAATTACCCAGTCCCTCATATACTGTTATAGCAGCACAAAACAGATGAAGGCACGGGTTTCTTATTTTCAACAGTACCAACAAAATCCCTGGCTGCACTGTCGTTGACCTGCCCCAATGACATACGTCTCTGAACCTGATCACTGTGCCTTAGGGGATGAAATGCTGTGATGGGTTGCATGCTCACATCCCCACTCTGCTGTAGGGAGAAGAGGAAGGCACATTCCTCTCAAACACAGGGACTGAAAGCAGGTAAGGGGTGGGGCCCCCCCAAAATTGCAGCATTCTCCCCAAAAGAAAGTAGAGTGAATACAGGAGAGGTGAAAAAGAAACAGTAGACACCCACTGGAAATGCCTTCTTGAGAGGGCATGTGATGCACTGGCTGCTAGATTCTGAAATTGGACGTGACCCACAGTTTATCTGAGCAAGCAACGGGGCACCATGCTTGTGGACTTCATCTGGTTGCTCTTGAGACAGAGAACAGACTGAGAAGCTGTGGTGGTCCTTGGATTTTTAAATCTGATGTCCCAGCACACCATCAAAGGAAACCAGGGGACCACCCTCAGATGGCCAGTGTCCCCTGGTGCTAAGAAAAATACAGGGAAAAATAACACAAACCCGCATCTGATTGTGCCACCATTTCATAGGAGAAAGACCGTTTTCACACTCCAAAGGTAGCTGTGATGTACTCTCAGAATAAAGGACGGTCCTGCACAAAGAAGGACAGTTGGCTACCATCACATGGGTTGGATCCCCAGGAAGCAGGTTCTGAGATGGAGATTATTGTGCAGAATGTTTAGAAGGGAATGTTCTTGTGATCAACCCTGCAAGGAAAGGAAGGAGGTGGGCTGAGCTGAGTGGGGAGTTGGGCTGCAGTGTAGTCTCAAGAAGGTCTAAGCCAAAGCTGTAGGGAGCTCTAGAGATGGAGTGGCCTTCAGAGTTGTCCTGAGACAAGCCAGGGTGTGGGTTGTCTTAGTTCAATGCGGGGGCAGTAACGCAGTACCACAGACTTATTTCTTACAGTTCTGAAGGCTGGAAGTCCAAGACCAGGGTGGCAGCATGGTCAGGTCCTGGCGAGGGCCATTTTCAAGGTTGTATACTGTCCATTTCTCATTACATCCTCACTTGGTGGGAAGACAGCAAAAAAGCTCTGGGGGTCTCTTCTAAGGACACTAATCCCATTAATGAGGGCGCCATGCTTATGACCTAATCATCTCCCAAAGGCCCCGTTTTCTAATACCATCTGATATGGTTTGGCTGTGTCCCCACCCAAATCTCATCTTGAATTGTAGCTCCCATAATTCCCATGTGTTGTGGGAGGGATCCAGTGGGAGATAATTGAATCATGGGGGTGGTTTCCCCCATGCTGTTTTCATGGTAGTGAATAAGTCCCACGAGATCTGATGGTTTTATAAGGGGAAACCCCTTTCATTTGGCTCTCATTCCGTCTTGCCTGCCGCCATGTGAGACATGCCTTTCACCTTCCGCCATGATTGTGAGGCCTCCTCAGCCACATGGAACTGTGAGTTCATTATATCTCATTTTCTTTATAAATTACCTAGTGTCGGGTATGTCTTTCTTAGTGGTATGAAAACGGACTAGTACACCATCACAGTGTGAGTTAGGGTTTCAGCATATGAATTTGGGGAGGACAGTAACATCTAGTCTACACAACAATGACTTTCTAGTGGGGTTGGAAAGAGCCATCCCCATGGGTGGGACATGTGGGGGAGGTTATCTTACCTCTGAGAATCTGAGGTTCAGGGTGTGCCACTGCTATATGTATCTTATCTTGAACTGGATTTAAAGTATCAGAAAACTTGCACAGCCAAGTTGAAGATTCTCACCATGACTCATGTGAGACTTCCCTCTGGATGACCAGAGAGCTGAAATATGCAGGCTTGACCAGGTACAAGGCCCATGGGAAAGGAAAGGCGAAGCAGTTTCTGCTGTGAAAGAGTTCACCTATAAGCTCAGCTGGAGTCATGAGTCTTCTAAGGAGGAAGGAGAGGGCCAGGTGAGGCTAATATGGTGGATCCATCAACACAGAGCAATGTGCAGAGCCCGGCAGGATTTGAGCAGGTTGAGACACATGGGAGGAGAAAAGGCAGACTAGGAGACCAAAGGAGGCTTCTCCAGCTCCGGAGGCCCAGGCATGCCGGAAAGAGGCACTCTCTGGCTCCCCTTGGATGACCCACTGTGTACAAAGCACGCCGTCGTTCATCATTTTTCAGTATCCTCAGGGCAGCCCTGAGAGTCACATCAAGTGGGTGTTATGATCCCCGTTTCATAGATGAGAAAACTGAAGCTCAGAGAAGGACAGCGAGGTCTTCAGACTCCAGGTCCAGAGTGTCATCCCCCACCAGGTATGACTGCTTTCTTTAGGGCCCTGGACTCAAAAGAGCATCTGCAGTGGGCCTTTTGGACCACACGGGACCAGAGAGCCCTGGTGAAGAGTAGGTGGTTAGGGCTGTCAGGAGCACTTTTTGGTGAGTCAGAAAAGCAGGGACAAGCACAGTGGACCAAGGAGCCGCACTCCAAGGCCTTGGGCCAAACCTGAGGGTACTGAGAAAAAGAGAGGCCTCTGAGAAGACAGAGGTGCTCAAATTCCCCAGGTTTGCTCCTTAATGGAATATGCAAGGGTCTTTCTCACAGCCAGACCCAGTCTAGTACCGATGTGTGAAGACATCAAGTACAGAAAGCCCTTCAGTCACCAGAGATGGCCTGACTCGGAGCTGAGGGCCAGGCTGCCAGGAAAGCCATCTGCTCTCCCGGGAGTCCAGTGACTCAGAGATCCAGGCTGGAAGCCCTGCTGTGGGGGCAAAACAGACCATTCGCCCCAACATTCCCGGCCTCTCTACAGGGCTGGTGAGTGCAAGCAGGAGGGAGTGACAGTATTGGTGAGGAATGAAATTGCAGCGGCTGTGTGATGCTATAAATATTTGGTTTGAAACAGCAGAGACATTCAAGATAAAAGTGAAATAGAAATAAAAGCAGTCAGATGTTTATTATATGTTGCCATAAAATTCAAGAGCAGCCTAAAAAGGCAGATCAGGATTTGTTTAACAAATAAGAGAGGAGAATGAAGGAGGTAGAGGTTTGACTGTGGAAGGGTGTATTTTGCTGGAATCTGGACAGTGATAGCAGCAAAGTGAGAATGACTCGGCCCTTAGACTGGGAGGATGAGTGTCCTTAGGTGGCTGAGAACCGGGGGATTTCCCCAGGTCTCAAGGCCTTAAAGGGACCCACAAGTCCCCTAGCTGTTTGCATTTCCTGCCCGTTGCAGGGGGCAAGCCCCAAGGGGAGAACAGTGTGGAAGATCTGGGGGAGCTAAATTCTGGGAGCGCAGGCAATGCGGAAGCACAGTGTACACAAGGATGTCCAGGGAGGGACAATGCTGGTACTGTGAGGCTCATGGAGCCTTTTTTTCAGTCCTGCTCCCTCTCCATAGCCAACTCCTCAGGCCACCATCAGATTTTAGGCAGGGCTCAAAGGAGGAACTGGTCCATAGTATCACAAAATAACTCAGCTAGAAGGACCCTTTACAGAGCTCTGTACTTGTTTAGGGGGTGGCAAGCTTTTTCTGTAAAGGGCTAGCCAGCAAATATTTTCCATTTTCTGAGTCATTCTGTCTCTGTTGCAACCACTTTGCTCTTGCAGCATGACAGCCCCCATACATGATCTGTAAATAAATGGACAAGGCTGGGTTCCTATAAAACTTTATTTAAAAAAGCAGGCTAGCTGGGCACAGTGGCTCACGCCTGTAATCCCAGCACTTTGGGAGGCTGAGGCAGGTGGATCACCTGAGATCAGGAGTTCAAGACCAGCCTGGCCAACATGGTGAAAACCCATCTCTACTAAAAATACAAAAATTAGCTGGGTGTGGTGGCAGGCACCTGCAATCCCAGCTACTCAGGAGGCTGAGGCAGGAGAATCGCTTGAACCTGGGAGGTGGAGGTTGCAGTGAGCCAAGATTGCACCATTTGCACTCTAGCCTGGGTGACAGAGAGAGACTCCATCTCAAAAAAAAAAAAAAAAAAAAAAAAAAAGCAGGCTATAGCATATCAACCCCTGTTCTAATCTAGTTTTCATTTTATAGATAGGGAGACTGAAGTTCAGAGAGGCAGAGAAAATTTTCCAAAGTCTCCCAGCCAATTAGTGATGGAGACGGGAGAGGGCCCAAGGATCCCAGGGAGCTTGTTTAGTGTAGTTTCCACTGCATCAGGGTAGCATTGCATGCAATGAGAGACTTTGGCCATTTTTGTATCTTAATGGCAAATTGTACCTGGCTTGCTACCACAGGCTAAAGATTAGAAAGGCTAGAATCAACAGTTAGGTGATCAACTTGGTAGAAAGCGGGTTTGCCACCATGGGCCAGGGTCATGCTTTCACTTCTGGAATTTGCTTACTGCTGGCAACTTTTTGGGAAACAGTTTTGGGAAATTATGTAAAGAGAATTGTAGGGGGTTAAATGGTGGCCTCCAAAATGATATGAGCATGTCCCAGAACTTGCAATTGTAACTTCTTTGTTAAATAGTCTTTGCAGGTGCTTTAAAGTTAAGGATCTCAAGATGAGACCATCCTGGAATATCCAGGCAGATCCTAAATCCAATGACAGGTGTCCCTGTAAGAGACTGAAGAGGAGAGGACACACTTCTCCGCCTTCGTGGGAGAAGAGGAGAAGGCCCGACAAAGACGGAGGCAGAGGCTGGAACTCTGTAGTCACAAGCCAGGGAACATTGAAGCTACCAGGAGCTGGAAGAGACAAGAAAGCGTCCTCCCCTGAAGTCTCCAGAGGGAGCGAAGCCCTGTAGACATTGGCTCATTTTTGGTATTTTCTTTCTTTCTTTTTTTTTGGTAAAGACGGGGCTTCACCAGGCTGGTCTCGAACTCCTGATTTCTGACTTCCAGTTCTCAAACCTGTGGGAGAATATGTTTCTGTTGTCTCTAGCCACCAAGTGCATGGAATTTGTTATGGGAGTTATAGGAAAGTAACACGGGAATTTTATTTTAAACCCTACATTTGGCAAAAAAAAAAAAAAAAGGTGGGGGGCAAAAGACACAGGCAAAAGAGGGCATAGCTTTGTAAGCAAATGGCCATGGCCTTTTGGAAACAGACTTTCTAGTAGGAGAACTTACTGATGTATGAGCCCAGACAATGGAAACTGAAGGAAGCAGTCTGGTTGGAGGAAGCAATGTCTCCATCCAAAAATCACCGTGTCTCTGAATGAGAGTTCTTTCCACACCCACACATAAGGGGCAAGGACAGTGGAGGGGCCACAGCTGGGCTGCTTCCAGCATCTGCAGGCTTCCCAGGTCCAGGGAAGAGAAGCCAAGGCTGCATGCACTGGACCATGGGGGATCATGGATTGTTGGTTCCCACCGTAGAAAACTTCCAAAGCCTGCAGCAGCCACCTCTAATCGAGTGGTTCTCTCTTGGCACAGCAAAAACGTTCACCATTGAGTACTGGACATTGGACTCTGGCCCTGGTGCCCTCTGGCAAGTGACACTAAAAATCTCTGAGAGATGTAAGAATGAAAATCAGGAGCTTGGTGTGGTGGCTTATGCCTGTAATGCCAGCATTTTGGGAAGCCAAAATGGGAGATTTCTTGAGGCCATGAGGTCCTGTCTGGGCAACACAGTGAGACCCCGTATCTACTAAAAATACACAAATTAGCTGGGCATGGTTGTGCACCTGTAGTCCCAGCTACTTGGGAGGGTGAGGTGGGAGGATCACTTGAGCCCAAGGGGTTGAGCCCGCAGTAAGCAATGATGGTGCCACTGCACTCTTGCCTGGGTGACAGAGCAAGACCCTATTTAAGAAAAAAAAAAAAAAAAAAAAAAAAAAGAATTGACATCAAGATACTGTGCATTCCATCACAGATTGATGGAACTAACTCAGGGAAACAGCAGGAGAAACTAGAAAGTATAGGCAAAGCATTTACTCAGCATCAATGGAACAGCTGCCTCCTCTATTCAAAGGCAATCTCTACAATGTCGTCTCTTTGGCCCCCCGCCACCCCTACCCAGGCCTTTTCTGTGGTCGTTCTCCTGCAGGGAAGCCTAACCTGTTCCTCCTTTGTCTCTCAGTGCCATCGTTCTTTTTTTTTTTTTTTTTTTTTGAGATGTAGTCTGGCTCTATCACCCAGGCTGGAATTCAGTGGTGAGATCTTGGCTCATTGCAACCTCAGAGCTCAAGCAATTCTCATGCTTCAGTCTCCTGAATAGCTGGGACTATAGGCGTGTTTCACCATGCCTGGGTAATTTTATTTTTTATTATTTATTTATTTATTTATTTTTTAGTAAAGACGGGGCTTCATCAAGCTGGTCTCGAACTCCTGATCTCAAGTATCTGCCTGCCTCAGCCTCCGAAAGCGCTGGGATTACAGACATGAGCCACCGTGCCCAGTCCAGTCATTCTTTAAACCCATCTGCAGCCCACTCCCCAAGACATTCCCAGGAATTCCACTCCCCCCTCATTCTGCCCTCTAGGACTTCTTGACATACATGTTTGACTCTCTGTCCTGGAGTATTCACTCCCTGGTGAATGCCTGTGCTCAGAACCAGAAGCTCTCTGGGGGCAGGATTTGAGACACAATTGTATTTCTGTCCCCCATAAAACACAGTCAAGCATTGGGCACATAAAGCCTGGGTTGAAATTTCATTTATTCATCCACAAGTGTTTATGGAGCACCTTCACCCATTCTGGTGCTGACTGCCAGAAATAGACAAGAAATCCCAAGTTCTGGCCTGCAAGGAGCTCATGTAAATAGTTTTTTTTCTAAAGACAGTTTCAACTATTGATACAAATGTGACAATGCCAGTGAGGCAGGAATGTGGTAGGGAGATGGGGCTTGAAGGCTCTTTTGAATGAGGTGGCCAGAGGGATGTTTTTAAGCAAGTGCTATGTACTCTGAAACCCACAGTGGAGAAAAGGGCCACCTTGGGGGTTTGGGGATAAGGGGTGCTCCAGGCAGAGAGAAGAGCAGGTGCAAAGGCTGCAAGAAAGGGGCATGGAGCAGGTGTCAGGTCCAGCAGGAAGCCCACAGCTGCAGCCCAGAGACCAGGAGAGCACGACGGGGCAACAAATGGAGAGCTGGGCGAGACTGAGCAAAGCGGTGGGATTCACTATGAGCCAATGGGAATACACTGGAGGGCTGGGCTGGGGAGCAAGACACGAGTGGATTTGCATTTTCTTTTCTTTTCCTTTTTTTTTTTTTTTTGAGACAGAATCTCACTCTGTCACCAGGCTAGAGTGCAGTGGTGCGATCTCGGCTCACTGCAACCTCTGCCTCCCAGGTTCAAGCAATTCTCGTGCCTCAGCCTCCTGAGTAGCTGGGATTATAGGCACGTGCCACCACACCCAGCTAATTTTTGTGTTTTTAGTAGAGATGAGGTTTCACCATGTTGGCCAGGCTGGTCTTGATCTCCTGACCTTGTGATCTGCCCGCCTCGGCCTCCCAAAGTGCTGGGATTACAGGTGTAAGCCACCATGCCTGGCCTGGATTTGCATTTTCTAGAATTCATCCTGGCTGCCCTTGGGGAGAGAGGCCCGGACACCACAGGCAAGTAAGGAAGTGAGGACACTCTAGACAGATGCTAGAGGCTTGAGCTAGTTGGTGGCCATGGTTCGGGAGAGAAGAGGAAAAGTTTCGAATGTGTATTTGTGGATTGATTTTTGTTGTTGCTGTTGAGACAGGGTCTTGCACTGTCACCCAGGCTGAAGTGCAATGGTGTGATTATGGTTCACTGCAGACTTGAACTCCTGGGTTCAAGCAATCCTCCTGCCTCAGCCTCCTGAGTAGCTGGGACCACAGGTGTGCCCCACCACACTCAATTGATTTTGTTTTATTTTTTGTATAGACAGAGGCTTGCTATGTTGCCCAGGCTGGTCCTGAACTCCTGGCCTCAAGACATCTCCCCACCTTGGCCTCCCAAAGTGCTGGGATTACAGGGTAAGCCACCACGCCTGGCCTGAATTGATTTTCATAAATGCCTCTTGTGCTGGCCAGCTGGGGCATTGCTACCTCCATCTTTCCACCCCACACTCCTGTGTGCTGTGCCTTGTATGATTTTTCATCCCTTCTTAAAAGGAATGCAAGCTCCAGGGCTACTTGTTGCAGGATTTTCCTTCTTGAATGGGGAAGCTTCTTTCTAGCCTTCAGTTTTCCCAGAAGGTCTTCCCAGGGAAGGCCAGTGCCCTGGAACCAAGCCTGATGTCCCCAGGTCAGAGCACCCTCACTCTTTCCTGAATTGCTAACCATTCTATGTCCACAGAGTTGTGAATATGAATGAAAATAGATGATTATACAACATTTGACAGATATTGATTAAGCACATATGCGCCTGCAAAGTACCCAGCACTGCATGGCCAGAGTAAAGAGAGCTGGCCAGGTTCTCCCCAGACCCAGGTTCAAGCCCTGGTATTGATGCTAATTAACACTGCACATTTGAGCAAAATATCTGAACCCCTCGAACCTCGGTGTCTTTATATACCAAATGCAGACAGTAGTACATAATTTACAAGATTCTCATAATAATGAGAAAACAGATATCACGGTACCTATTGGAAATAATAATAGCTGCTTATGCAGCAGTTGCGATGGGCCAGGCCCTAATTGAAATGCCTTGTGAATTTGCTCATTTCACACTTACAGAAAGCCTAGGGGGTATTATTGCTGTTTTACAGACCAGGCACCACACCAAGAGATGAAGTTACTTGCCCAAGGTCATCCGGCTAGGAAGTGGTAAAGCTGAGATTTGAATTGGGTCTTTGTGGCTGGTGCCTTTGTTCTGAAGCACCACATGGTGGTCACTGCCTCTGAATCAAGGAACTTACTCAGTGCCCAGGAAATGTTTATTGAATCTGAGCCTGGGAGTTTGTAGCAGATACGTATTGAGGTGACTAAGAGCAGATCATCTATCTTGGAAAATGTGTTATCATGTATAATAAAGATAAGGCATGTGCCATGCACAGTCCCAATTCAAGCTGATAAACGAGGAGACCTGTGCTGTGTGGTGTGGATGTGGAGGAGAGAGGGAGAAGAGGAGAGAGGAATAGCAGTCGCTGTAACCTCCAACTTCAAACCAGGGGCTGCCAGTGGCCGGCAGAATCTGATTGAGTGACAAGGGGCCTGGGCTTGATTCTTGGTTCCTGCTGTCTGCCTGGAGGCCTCTTTAGAGCCCCGTGTTTTCAGGACATCACGGTGGAGAGGTGGAGAAGAATCACAAAGCTGTCACCAGGAAATGTCTGCCGGCGTAGGGTCAAGAAAGTGAAGAGAAGCCTGGGCCTCAGAGGATGACTGACAGGAGACATGCCAGGGCTGGAGGCTGGCGTCCAGGGAATTGGGGGGAGGATAGGCCAGGGTGGAGCGGGGAGGCTGGAGAAGGCAGGTGGGATGGTAGGGAGAGCTGCAGGCAAAGCTAGGGCAGAGTTCTGGGTAGTACAACTGGTAGAAGGGGCTGGCTGGAGAGGAAATTAATTATCTAATTATCGGAGCAAGCAGCCTCCTGCACAGCTACCAGTCTGATCCCCTGACAGTGCCCAGCAGTGTGTCGTGGAGACAAATGCAAGCTGCCACGTGCCATCCCAAAGTCCTGTGCTGGTGGGCTGGTTGGTGGCCACCCCATCACAGAAAGGATGAAGGCACACTCTGAGCAGTGTTTTAATGTTCTTCATCCATGCGGGAACTCAGATAGAAACGAAAGCACCTGCGTCTGGTAATTAGGCACATGCCAAGGCCAAGTACGTCATCAGAAGAGCTTGGATTGGATACCCTTCCTTGGGTGCTGGGTAACCCCAATTGGGAGAAGTTCTGACTTTAATCAAAAGATTATTTCTTCTGCATAGAAAATGGCCATGACAGAAACTTGACATTTAAAAAGAAAACACTTTTCCCCCCCTTCAGATAGATTAATTGATTCCGAAAAGGTGTTCTGAATCAAATATCTAACAGATTGTTCATAAATCAGACTTTTGTGGGAAGCTTGTAATTTTGAAGTGGTCACAAACAGTTCTCAAGGGTGACTTCTTTAGAATCTGAATAACTGGTAAAAGCCAGGAATGCATCCCAGGGTGGGAGGGTTCCCTACTATTCCTTCACAGGTGCGGGTGGCAGCTTTCCCAGCCTGGTCCCCTGGCCTCTTCTCTGCACATTGATCACAGCTTGCCTGCAAGTAATTGAACATTAGCTCTGCTCACTTCCTCTGCCGGCCTCTCCATGAGTTCCTCTCTGCACTGGAGCAGCCAGGGTGAGATCCCAAATCCGCAAGTCCTCTCCCCAGGGTCATGTTTGCTAACTAAGCCAGCCTTTTTTTCACGTGTCATGGAAGCCTCCAGAGGCCTCTTGCCACAGCCATTGACCACAGGGCTGGCTTCTACTCAATTTGTGGGAACTCACGGGGCTGGAAGCCAGCTCACTCCATGGGCCCACTTGGAGAAGAGAAGACAGGATGGAAAATAGGCAAGGACCACAGGGAGAATGAACTTGGCCTCTTGCCTTCTGAGTTCGCCCCAGCTGGTTTGGAGACAGGTTTGCTTAATGATCCCCAAAGATTCATTTCTGCTCTTTCTTCAGGGGTGCCAGCTGAATTTTTAGTGATGTCACTGGCTTCTTTGGAGGGTAATGTTTCTGAATTATGTCTCACAGGCTGAGCAAAATGACATTCTAACCACAATCACAACCTTAAACCAAATCTTACATAGATCAAATTCCATATTTGATCTGACATTACCAATTCATTACCTACAAAGTAGGTAATGAATTTCCTTCAGTGAACCTTCTTATAGAGTCTCCTTGGGCACAGGAGCCATCTAGCAGGGGTCAGCCATGGCTTCCTCAGCACAGTACTTTGTGCTTCTGGGAACCCACCATCTACCTGCTTCCCAGGGAGCAGCCATGTTTGTCCCACATGACACATTCCCTGGCCACAGTTTATTGGCTCAGCAAAGGACCCATAATCAAGCTGAGCCAATCACGTGCTTGCTTGAGAACCTTAAACGTGAAACTGAGTAAAAGAGGCCATCACTTTTTTTTAAGTTGCACTGTAGGTATTGAAGCGTAGGGGGTGCTGGTAATTTGTTTTGTTTTAACCACAAAGAAAAATTAAATGGCAAGAACAGGGAGTAGGGCTGAGAAGCAAACATTCAGAGTTAAAAAGGAATACGAGACAGAGGCCACTGGTGGTGTTGGAATGTCTGGCCTCTCTTGTTCTTGAAGCCCAGCCGCATTCTGGCTAATGTGTTCCTTGAGCCACCCCAACATCCCAATAGTAACAGCCCTCCTTTCTTACCCTCCTCTGAGTTGCAGCCAAAAGATCTCTGGTCCCTTAGAAATCCCAACAGCCTCTCCATCTTATGTTAAGCTGGAGTTTGCTGCTGTCCTCGTCTCCTGCTCATGGACATCTGGAGAATGTCAGAACCAGAGGAAAGAATGACAAAGTCACTGGATGCCAGATTCTTCATCAATGCTGCAAGATGTCTCTGGCCTCACTTAGCATAGCGACAGAGCCTTAAGTGAACCCATGCTTCCTGGATCCCCACTTAGCCTTGTCCTTCCTGCTAGGGGGTGAGCGAGAGAGAGGGGCCCCCTGGCTAAGAGACTTGGCAGGGGTGATGACAAGATGCTCAGCAGGATAGAGCCATCAGACTGTGGCTGTCATCGGGAAAGACAGAGACATTTCTGCTTACAACTTTGAGGCTTCCAAACTTTTCCTGGTATGAGAGAGTGTTTCTTCCACCTTAAACTACATGATGGAAAGATATGTGAGAATAGAAAAAAAAAAAGTGTGTGTTGCTATGGAACTGCAAATCCCTGATAGAAGTCTTCCTCTGAACCACATCCCACATCGACGAGACCACCCAGCTAGTCTTAGAGCAAGATGGAGTGGCCCTCTCAAATGCTGTCATTTGCTGTTACCTACATTCCTCCAGGCCCTATGTAGCAGCCCCTATCATAGCCATCGCCCTCAGGATTTGAATCAATTCCCCAGTCACCACACTAGGGGAAAACAAAAGCCTCATTTGAAGTCTCTCCTGACTGTTTTCCTTAGGAAGCTGTCCCACAATGCCTCGGTGAGGGCTGGCAGGCGAGCTGACTAGCCCCTGCCGGACAACTGTCAGGTTGGTTGAAGGATATTAGAGGGAAGTTGATCATGTGTCAACGCTTCTCAGCGCCCACTCACATCAGGGAAGTGATACAGCTGTCACTGTGGCCGACGAGGCGGCTGGCAGAACAGGCCACGTTCACCAACCCAGCTGTCCAATTAGATGCAAGGGCCTGACCCTCAGGTGTGCGGGAGGCAGGGAAGAAGTGCTGAGGAGGACACCACTCCCAGTGGTCTCTGTGGCCTTCTGAGGCTCCTGGGCTGCCTCCCTGGCTGCCTCTGTCCCGCTGAACAGATCAGGGATGCAGGGGCATTCAGTCCAGTGATGCTGGCTCCTTCATTCTAACCTTCTCCCATCTGCATTTCTTTCTCCTGTTTGCTCCCTTCCTCTCTCCCTTCGTTTCTTCCATCCTCCTTTCTCCCTGCTTTCCTCCCTTCTTGTCTCTTGGGGTGGGTTATGTGATGAGAATATAAAGAAAAGTGTCT
Organism: Pongo abelii; assembly: GCF_028885655.2. NCBI lineage: Eukaryota > Metazoa > Chordata > Mammalia > Primates > Hominidae > Pongo > Pongo abelii. Next base: position 36,402,951 of record NC_072005.2, on the reverse strand, counting down.
AGAACTCCTCTGGGGAGATAGTAGGAAATATATGAGGTTTGATTAGACACAGAAAGAAAAGCCAAACTGTGGCAGAGAACTCTTTAGTGCTTTGTTCTCAGTGCTTTTAAGAACGCTAGTGTAGTGTTTGATTAAATAACATAATCAATTTGGAAACAATGCTCAGTGTGATAACATGGGAGAGTGTTGTTGAAAACCCTGTTCTTTTTTTTTTTCCAATTTTCCATTAGATTTTATTTATTTATTTTCTATTTAACTTTTTTTTTTAAGTTCAAGGGTACAAGTGCAGGTTTGTTACATAGGTAAATCGTGTCATGGGGGTTTGTTGTACATTTTATTCCATCACCTAGATTATTTTATTTATTTATTTATTTGGAGACAAAATCTAGCTCTGTGGCCCAGGCTGAAGTGCAGTGGCACCATCTTGGCTCACTGCAACCTCCACCTCCTGGGTTCAAGCAATTCTCCTGCCTCAGCCGCATGAGTAGCTGGGATTACAGGCGTGTGCCACCACGTCCAGCTAATTTTTGTATTTTTAGTAGAGATGGAGTCTCACCATTTTGGCCAGGCTGGTCATGAATTGCTGACCTCAGGTGATCTGCCCACCCCGGCCTCCCAAAGTGCTGGGATTACAGGTGTGAGCCACCACGCCCAGCCCCGTCTCCCAGATTATTAAGCCTAGTACCCACTAGTTGTTTTTCCTGATCCTCTCCCTCCTCCCACCCTCCACCCTCTGACAGGCTTCAGTGTGTGTTGTTCCCCTCTATGTGTCCATATGTTCTCATCACTTAGCTGCCTCTTATAAGTGAGAACATGTAGTATTTGGTTTTCTGTTTCTGTGTTACTTAGCTAAAGATAATGGCCTCCAGCTCCATCCATATTCCTGCAAAGGACATGATCTTTTTTATGGCTACATAGTATTCCATGGTATATAAGTACCATATTTTCTTTATCCAGTCTTCCATTGATTGACACTTAGGTTGATTCCATGTCTTTGCTATTGTGAAAAGTGCTGCAATGTACATTTGTGTGCATGTGTCTTTATAACAGAATGATTTATATTCTTTTGGGTATATACCCAGCAATGGGATTGCTGGATCAAAGTTGTTTTTAGGTCTTTGAGGAATCACCACAGTGCTTTCCATAATAGTTTAATTAATTTACACCCCACCAACAGTGTGTAAGTGTTCCTGTTTCTCCACAACCTCACCAGCATCTGTTATTTTTTGACTTTTTAATAATAGCCATTCTGAGTGGTGTGAGATGGTATCTCATTGTGGTTTTGATTTGCATTTCTCTAATGATTAGTGATGGTTAGCTTTTTTTGTCATATGATTGCTGGCCACATGTATGTCTTCTTTTGAAAAGTGTCTGTTCATGTCCCTTGCCCACTTTTTAATAAGATTGAAAACACCACCCTTCTGATTGTGGCCTTTCTCTTCAAAAAAAAGAAAAATAAATACGTAAATACATAAATAACTGAGCCAGTGCCTGTCATTGCAGTACTTTGGGAGGCTGAGGTGGAAGGATTGCTTGAGGCCAGGAGTTCAAGACGAGAAACATAGCCAGACCCTGGTATCTTTCCCAAATGTATGCAGCCAGTACTTGGTAGAGACTGTCTCTACAAAAATAAAAATAAAAAATTAAAATTACCCAGCCATGGTGGTGCGTGCCTGTGGTCTCAGCTACTCATGTGGCTGAGGTAGAAAGATCTTTTGAGCCCAAGAGGTAGAGGCTACATTGAGCCATGATCACACAACTACACTCCAGCCTGGGCAACAGAGTGAGACCTTGTCTCAAAATAAAATAAAAATAAATAAAATAGAAATAAATTTTAAAAATAAATCAAGGCATCGTAAGTCAGCTGTATCTTCGTGTATTCTGGGTAAGCAACAGCATGTCCTTAGGAGGTGAGTGCATAATGGGGACTGTGGTTTCAGGTCTTACCTCTGCCCTACCTTGTTCTCTCAGCCCAGGACAAGGATCCAGTGCGTGCTTAAAAGGCCCTGGGGCATTCTTCTTTCTCTTTGTTGAGAGGTGTACTGACATAGGCATGAGCACACCCATCATTTGCATTAGGCTTTGAATGTACTGAAGACTTCCCCATCCCTTATTCCCTTTGCTTTTCTCTGGAACCCTATAGGGTGGTTGCCATCCCTCCCATTTTGTAGGAAAGAGAACAAAGTACCGATGGTGTTGCTATGTTTCCCAACTGTATGCAGCCAGTACTTGGTAGAGACTGGATTCAAACTCAGAGTTCTTTATTCCAAAGTTCCTGGTTTGATACAGGAAAAATTTCAATATATTGAACAAGACTTTAAAGAAGAGCTCTACACTTTGGGAGGCCAAGGCAGGGGTATCACCTGAGGTCAGGAGATCAAGACCATCTTGGCTAACAGGGTGAAACCCCATCTCTACTAAAAATACACAAAATTATCCGGGCATGGTGGCACATGCCTATAATCCCAGCTATTTGGGAGCCCGAGGCAGGAGAATCAGTTGAACCAGGAGGTGGAGGTTGGGAGGTTGCAGTGAGTCGAGATTGCGCCGTTGCACTCCAGCCTGGGCAACAACAGCGAGACTCCACGTCAAAAAAAAAAAAAAAAAGAATAACAACAACAAAAAACCTCTAATTCCCACTCATTTATTTGATTTTCCTCTTTTCCAACTCTGTGTCCACCCCTAATCTGCTGTGTGACTGGGAGGAGTTGAAGCCCCCAAAGTAATTGTTTCTATAAAACTCTTTCCAAGAAGTTCTCCTAGGCCCTGAGTTAGGTGGTGGGGTTTCCTAAGGTGTAAACCTTTTAATGAGATTTTAAAATCCTTGTATTCTTTAAAGAGGTTGTCCTAAGCTATATTCCCTATTGATCCTTATACTGGGATCTTGCTGCAGGTTTTCTGGACAGGAAAGTCTATCACTTTGGGAAACTAAATCTTCACCGTATCTCTGGACCGTGCAAGTCCACTTGCAGGTGTGCCCAGGTTGTACTTGGGGTGCGGCAGTAACTAAGCAAAGCTTTCTGCATGAACATGGTTCCTGGTGTCAGAATCAGAAGAGTTTATGTTGCAGATATACCACTTAGCTGGATTTCTATTTTGTGTTTTCCTTTTGTTTCCTTTCTTTCTTCTTCTTTTTTTTTTTTTTTTTTTTTTTGAGACAAGGTCTCGCTCTGTCGCCCAGGCTGGAGTGCAGTGGTACAATCATGGCTCACTGCAGCCTCGACCTCCCCGGCTCAAGTGATTCTCCTGCCTCAGCCTCCTGAGTAGCTAAAACCACAGGCATGTATGACCATGTCTGGCTAATTGTATTTATTTATTTATTTATTTATTTATTTATTTATTTTCTGTAGAGACAGCGTCTGGCTATGTTGCCCAGGCTGATCTTGAACTCCTGGCCTCAAGCCGTCCTCCCGCCTTGGCCTCCCAGAGTGCTGAGGTTTTAGGCATGAGCCTCTGTGCCTGGCTGGATTTCCATAGACAGAGCATCATCCATTAGATGATGACCAGTCCTCCAGCCCATGATTTCCTCTTGTACACACCCCTCTCCAGCCAGTCAGGGTCGCTCATTCTCCCCTTGTTCATTTCTCACCCCAAGACTGCTCCTGGGGGTCTGTTCTCCTGGAGGGCCCTTCCCGTAAGCTATTATTCCTGTTGTCCCCTGCCCCCAATCTTCCACCCAGCCAAAAGTATCCTCTTTCCTCCAACCTCCTATAACCCTTAGTTTATACTTTCTTTTCGGTAATTGTCGCTTTTGCCCTAAGGCCACCACTATCCACATGAGGGGATGAATCCTGTCCTGGGCTGGTGAATTACAGGTGAATTACAACCACTTTTAGATTCACATGTTACCAAGAGCTACTTATTAGTAATCCATTAGGAAGGTTCTTGGGTTAATGTAATGAAGAATTCATAAATAAAAATTAAGAATATACTAGAGTTTGTGGAGGACTCTTTTACCAAGTCCGGATGGCAGCAGGGCAGAGTTTCCAGTGCACCTGGCCCCATATAAAGAATAGGACTTTCTGGAAGGTCATTCTATGACTGGTCTCTTGAGTAGATCATGATATTTCAAAGCTGCTGATCTTGCTTTTACAATTTACAAATTACATTAAACTTTGTATCCTTATCAGTTTGCTGCAGTTTGTTCCTCAACCCTACAATGTAGACAGGAACACATTTTTCACTAAAAGTATTATCGACCTGTAAATTAAAATTTGTTATTTAAGTTGAAGGTCTGTTTGCATTGTGATTTCATTATGAATCATCTTTGCTCCTAATGCTAAAACCAATTTATACTTTATCCCCAAACTGTTGTGCTTGTATAGCCATACTTCATGGGTGATGGTCTGCCAGTGAATTTGTTTTCTTTAAATGGCTTGCAACATATTATCAAGGTAAATGCAATAAAATTGCTGGGCTAGTGTTTAGTTTATGAGGCATTGTTTTATAAAATAAAACCAAATGTGTATATGCTTATCTTCATCTCTCGTAGAGTAAATAATACACAGTTTATGTGTGTTACTAGCAACTGGCTGATTTTGTTATTCTCCATTTGTTATCACCAGATCTTTCATCACAGAAGAATGGGAATGGGAGGGTGAATGTGTGCCTGAGTCTAGATGGGTAACGATCAGAAACATTTGAGAAACGTGCCTTCCATCATTGGACAGCTGATCTTCCTGTTTTACAGTGACCTCCTGCCCCCTTAGTGAGGTGTCTGCTGGAGCCATCTCCCCATCCCATCCACCATTCCAGAGCCAGATCTGTTTGCAGATCTCAACCTCATGATTCCTGTGAGCTGAATGAATGAGCCCCGTAGCCAGGGACCACCCACAGTGTTACAAGCCAAGCCATATAAATAGTCATAAATGTAGCTAGAATTTATCTAGCACCTTTCTTCCTAAGAATTTCCAGAAATGCTTTCACTTTTTTATCTCACTTAACCTTACTGACCTCTACCTGGGGTCTCCAGGATTCGGTGGAATTTGTACCTTTAAAAAGTCCTCCCCTTCCCCTTTCCACTCCATTTGAGAGCCATTTAGGACAGGACAGGCTCCCTACCAGGGACAGCCTGGTACCCACCCTAGTCAGGACCAAACTATGCATTCCCCAAGAGAAATAAAAGGAAAAATCCAGGGCGTGAATGCAAAAAAAAGAAAAAAAGAAAATAATAAGAAATTCTGTCTTACAAGCAGGCTCTTTTGGAAGAAAAACGTACACACACACACACACAAATCCCTGGGCATTAAGAATACCTAATTGTCTTAATTTACTTGCTGTTCCTTTAAACTATGCTAGTTCTGGCCCTGACACCACTTCTTGATGTCCCGCCTGGACTCAGCATCAAATGTAGCTCACAAACAGGGGGCTTGTATTTTAAAGTGAAGGTTTGAAAAATTAACTGTTCTCCTTTTGCCCTTTCAACTCCCAGATGGAAAAATCCCACCCTGATTAGCCAATTGATTTACTCAAAATAAAAACACCACCTTTCACTCTTCTCACCCGCTGTTCTTCTTCCCTCGAGGTTTTCTAACAAGGTGAAGGAGGCCCTTTGCTCCCCAGAAGGTGAAGTCCTTTGGGATGCTCGGGACTGAATCGGGAGAACAAACTAGGCTTCCTGCTAACAAGTGGATCTGTGTCACTGTCTTCATTCTCTTCCCAAGAGCCGTAGCTTTTGTCTGGCAGACACTACTGCTCCGGTAAGCTCCACTGAGCTCCACTGAGCATGCACAGGTGTGCAGGTGGCTGGTGGCACCCTCAGACCTGGGTGGAACACCCGATTTGCACCAGCAAGTGAGGAGGTAGACGGGGCTGTGAAGGCTGCATATTTGGTGGTGGAGAAGTCCTGTGGTCTCCAGTTTTTAGGTGTCCTTCCTATTGATGTCTAGCTTAGGAGGCATAATGTTCTGGGTTTCACGAGGACCTAGAATCACTGCTCTGACTTAAGGACAACAGGAAGCAAACACAATAGAAATGAACCCTTAGTCTTGGAGGGTGGTGAGGAGAGCCCGGGAAGGGTCAGAAAACCTGCTCCTTCTCATTGTCTGCTCTCTGTGGACTTGCTCTGCGACCTTTCCTAGTCCTTCCATATGGTCTGTAACATCTCATATGAGTTTATCTCATCTGGATTTATCTGATTCAACTCCAAGCCCTGAAGGTATTCCCAACCCCAGTTCCATCCTCCGAAGACTGCTTGTCCCAGAAACAGCAGGACAGAAGTCCTCCCCAAACAGAGAGGGCAAGGGGAACAAAGACCCTGGAAAATCCTTATCTCTTGTACATTCTCCCCGTGTTTCTCCCTACATCCCCCCACTTAATTTTCTTGACAAGACAGCCACTGTGTTTGTTTTAAAAAGTATACACATGCATGCACACATACATATATACGACAAGTAATGTTATGATGATGTTTGTTTAAAAAAAGATACATATATATATGTAATGTTATATGGATTTTTGGTTTGTTCTGTAAACATCATCATGCACAATTAATACCCACAGCCCAGTGAGTTGTATGAGTGCATCACTGCGTGGTTTTCTGTGATTTATAAGTCATGGGAGCTGATGGCTGTCAGCTGGGAGATGCAGTGACCTGGAGAGAGTAGTGGAGCCCTCTCTGCTTCAGCAAAAATGAGAAGTGGGCCATGCCCAGTGCTCACGGCTATAATTCCAGCACTTTGGGAGACCGAGACAGGAAGATGACTTGAGGCCAGGAGTTTGAGACCAGCCTGGGCAACATAGGGAGACCCCTCTCCCTACAAAATATATATATTTTAATTAGCTGGGTGTGGTGGTGTGTATGCTTGCAGTCTCAGCTACCTGGGATGCTGAGGTAGGAGGATCGCTTGAGCCCAGGAGTTCAAGGCTGCAGTGAGCTATGATTGCACCACTGCACTCCAGCCTGGGCAACAGAGCAAGATCCTGTGTCTCCAAAAGAAAGAGAGAAAGAGAGAGAGAGAGAGACATACAATTATCCAATTTGTGTCAAGATAGACTGAGGTGGGTGAGCTGCCCAGAACGAAAATTGAAGGGGGCACCCACTCTCAGCTGCAACCCTGCATGTGCTGGGCCCTGAGTGCAAAGTCTCTTTGCAGTTTGCTCTCCGGGCACCCCATTGCCTCTCTCTAGTCTGTGCCCTGCCCAGAGAGCAGCTCCACACTCCTCAGTTTGTATGGTGCTCCATCTGTGGACTCTTGTCTCTCTTCCCCTCACTCTGCTTCTTCAGAGCCCTTGCCTCCACTATTAATATGCACTTCTTTGTGCCTTTATTTGTCTAATGATTCCATCTTTCCACCGACCTGTGAGTTCCACAAAGCCTGGGTCAGGCCTGTTCTGTTCTATGCAAATTCGCCCCTGCGCTTAGCGTGGAACTTGGCCCCATGCAGATGCTCACAAAATGAATGAATAAGTGATACTGAGAGAAGAGGAGAAAAGGAGCCCGCTGGCAGGCAGTTCATGGGGGCAGAGCCCAGGTCTAGCAGCTCTGGAGATGTGGGGAGAGGCTGCCTCCCACAGGAGCTCTGGTGTAACCTTACACAGGAAGGGCCAGGATGGGCCACATCCCGGAACTGTGATAGCAAAGTCAAGACTCTGCAAGGACAGGATGGAGAAGATAGGTCACTCCACAGGCTGCTGGGTGGCTCAGGAAACTCAGCACCCCTGGAAGGGACCCTGATTCCTTTACCCTTTCGCATGCACACAGCTAGGCTCACTTTTCAGAGCTCAAGACTCTTCCCCAACCCACAACTCTTTATAGGTTGGCCAGCCCTTTGGGGAGACGCCCTGTTCTTCAGTGTGGCCCATCCAGTGTTTAGATGGCCTGCCACACTGGACCCACAAATCAGCCTGCACACCTCTCCCTAACTTGTCTGTATTATGTTCATTTGCTGGGTGGTGATAAATATTAGAATAAAATAAACTAAAGATGGCTGGTGAGGGCTCTGTTAGCTATCTTTATGGTCTCCACTGCAGCTGTATGACAGCTTAGCTTGGGAGCAAGCGGTCTCTTTTCACCAAGTAACTTTAGCCTTGGGAAAGATGAACATCAGCTAACTCCAGAGCTATGATGGTCGGTGCCAGTCAGTAAATCAGTCAGATTTTAATTACTGGACGGATGACAGGGTGCAGTGACAGGTTGCAGTCCACAGGAGAGTCTTCCTTCAAAGCCACTTTAAAACCAGAGAGTGCTTCAAGAGGAAAAACCAGATGCAGAGATCAGAGGCCCAGCTCAAGAGGAGGGTGGGTTCCCGTTCCCGTCACTTTAACCACTTCCTGCTTGCATGTGGACAGAGAGAGGGGAGCCGGCAGCTGGCCTGGTACGGGGAAGTTTCCTTCCTTCCCCCACCTCTTCTCTCAAATTTCCCCGTTGCCCTCCTTTTCTTTCAGCCCTGTGATTTTTAATAGGTTCCTACAGCTCTTTGCCTCCACGGCTGTTTCGTGCCGAGAAAGCCGCGGCAGATTTGTAAAGTGGCAAACGCTGCTAATTAGTTAGATGAAGTTGCCTTTCTGACAGTGGCCCTGGTGTCAGAGAAGGTGACATACCTTAGAGTGACTGCACCGGGGAGGCCCCTCCATTGTTCTTCTCATGCTCTTCCCACCCCTTATTACCAATGCCCTGATAATCACTCTTCCTCGAAAATCCCACCCCAAAGCTGATCCCTGCAGGCCTGGCCTCCTGGCAGAAAGTCTCCTGCCTGGTATGGAGCCCACCGCAGACCCTATGACCTTCTCTAGGAATGCTCTGCCCCAGCACCAGGGAAGAGAGCTAGGGCAAGGAGTTTAGGATACATGCATGCAACATTTCGCCTTGTGTGAGTGGAGCCCGGGGGACGGGACGGGGTGATGGGGATGACTTGCAGTGACTTTGGGGACGTTGGAATGTGCTGTTTCAGGATGTCCTTTTGTACTGCCAAATGGGTCTTGGCATCCTGTGGACTGCAAACGACGTGAAGACCAAGACCATTTCCTGGTGAAAGTGACGGAAATCATCCCTCCTGTAGAAACCGTACCCCAGCCAGGGCAAGGTGATGCTCTATCCCCTCTTCTGCTCCGTTATGGCCCCTGAGAGGTGGCAAGGCCCGTAGAGATCACCTACTGTGACTTCCTTACCTTGCCAACAAGAAAATGGGTCCTGGAGAGGGACGGGGACTATCCTGAAGTCACCCAGCTGGGTGAGAGAGAGTGATGGGTTTCCTGCTTCCCATCCCACTCAGTCTTGTCCAGTTCTGTATTAATCAGCCATCTGCAATGTGGTTCAGTTGCAACCCACATCCTCATTGAGGGCTGAAGGTTGTTTGTTACAAAGTTCACAGCAAATGGGCATTTCTCACTGGGCCTGTGGGTCGGATACGGCAACTTTGCTCCAGGCTGCAAGTCAGACTCAGGTCTGCTCCTTTACCTCTCATTCCAAGGCTCAGGCTGAAGGGACCGTAACCACCACGGGCATGTTCCTTTCCTGGCAGACTGCAGGAGTGACAGAGTGACAGCCAAGTCCCACAGACACATGCAAAGCCTGTGGTTCCCTCATGTCCCCCCAACATCCATTGACCAAAGCAGCCACATGCCTAAGTCCAAAGACAAAGAGCCACTTACTCTATTGGGATAGATGGCACAGGCACACACTTCACCAAAGCTATGGGTATAAAATCCCATTACAAGGGTGGGAGAAAGGCTAAGAAACAATAATCCAATCTTTTCCCTACTGCAACCCAATGAGCTTTCCAGACAGCAAATTGGATGAAATTGCTTCCTTCTCTCCCAGAAATGATAAGCAGTTCCTTACTACTGCCAGGAGAATCTCTAAACTCCTTAGTAGGAAAGCCCGTCACATGGTCCCCACCTTGCTAGCCAGAGCCACCATTCCTTCTAGAAGATGCCCTGGATGATGAGGCCCATAGTGTCCTGAGTGCTCAAGGTTGGGGTGGGGGCGGGGTGCACTGGGTGAGCTGAATATTTCCCAGGAATCAGATGAGTTTATTCCCAGACCTGCTTTACTTTGTAATTGTCATTATGCAATTTAATAAATTGTGCACATTGATCAAATAAGAGGTGAAAAAATTATATATATTTTTCCCTATGAAAACTAAGTTGAAAGCTTTGGAAAGACTCCAGAGAGGCCAGAGTGCTGATAAAAGTTCCTACAAGGGAAGCTATAGTAGTATAGTAGGGTATATGTCTGAGGCAAGAAATCGTGAAGATAAAGATTCTGCACTTAAGTGGCTGCACAAAGTGTCTCCACTTTGCAGAGCCTGAAACTGGAAGTGGTGGGTGCCACATCCCAATGTGGTTTCTGAAAGAAAGGGGACATGGGATCCATTTGCAAACTCTGACCTGAAGGCTCTGCATCTGAAGGTTTGGGGACTCTGCCTTTTTATATCCCTCCGCACAAAGGTGGTCTCCATTTCTGTCCCAGCTCACGGAAGGGAGACCTTCTGGCTGCATTTGCTGTAGAG